>NW_016814433.1:3245577-3256297 GCF_001698545.2 Rhinopithecus bieti | reverse complement strand
AAAAAAAAAAAAAAAAAAAAGTAAATGCAATAAGTAAAACCAGCTGGGTGCGGTGGTTCACACCTGTAATCCCAGCACTTTGGGAGGCCAAGGTCAGCAGATGGCTTGAGTTCAGGAGTTTAAGACCATCCTGGGCAACAAAATGAGACCCCATCTCTACCAAAAATACTAAAATCAGTCAGGTGTGGTGGCATGTGCCTGTGGTCCCAGCTACTTGGGAGGCTGAAGTAGGAGAATCACTTGAGCCTGGGAGGCAGAGGTTGCAGTAGGCCGAGATCGTGCCACTGCTCTCCAGCCTGGCTGACAGAGCCAGACTGTTAAAAAAAAAAAAAAAAAAAAGAAGAAGAAGAAAGAAGGAGAAGGAGAAGAAGAAGAGGAGGAAGAAAAAGAAAAAAGAAATCCAGAAGCTAAGTAAAGGTATCGTTTGAGCTAGCTTTGGCTTTCAAATCTGGAGTCTCCTTCTCCTGTCACTTCTCTACTCTCCCTGAGGACAGCCAAGGGCCTCCCCTGAAATCTGCTCCCGATACGGGTCCCAGGTAGACCAAACACCGCAGGAACTCACACTGTCCTCAACTGGCACCTCATACTTTTCAAGAATAGCAAATTGCTCGTGTATGGGAGGGATCTGAGTCTCCAGGTTGGCCAAGTCGTGCTGCAGGGCATCCATGAGCTGCAAGCTGACCCCCAGTTCCTCCAGCGTCTGGGGAGGGCGGCTGATTCTGAAGGTGGGCAAAGGGAGCTCTAATGAGTGGAAGGCCCAGGGCCTGCCCCTGCCCCCTTCCTGCGGGGCGCCCCAGCCCGCACTTCTCTGCATTCTCCTTCAGATAGGTGTGCAGCTCCAGGAGACGCCCAGCAGCCATCTCCCTCAGCAGAGTCGTGAACTTGTTCTGCCACTCATTGCAGTGCTGCACCAGGGAGAACTTGAGGTGTGAACAGTCCAGCAGCACAAACTGGATGTTGGTGACAGTCTCCTCTTTCTGCACGTTATTAGCAACTTCTGTGTAGCTGCAAGAGCCCCAGATCCCAGCTAGAATGTCGTTTTCTTCACAGACATGCCCCGTCCCAGCACGGGCTCCAGGTCTCATTTCCTTCCACCCATATCTGGGCAGCAGTTCTAGAGAGTTCTTCTACTCCCAGGCATCCCTCATTCCAATCTGCCCCAGCCATGCAGCTGTGACCGTCATTTTCCCAGTCACTGGCTATAAGATAGCTGTCAAACTTCTTAGTCTGGCATTCAAAGCTCTAGAGTGAGGTAGGGCGCGGTGGCTCACGCCTGTAATCCCAGCACTTTGGGAGCCTGAGGCAGGTGAATCACAAGGTCAGGAGTTCAAGACCAGCCTAGCCAACATGGTGAAACCTTGTCTCTACTAAAAATACAAAAATTAACTGGGTGTGGTGGCGGGCGCCTGTAATCCCAGTTACTCGGGAGGCTGAGGCAGGAGAATCACTTGAACCCAGGAGGCAGAGGCTGCAGCGAGCCAAGATGGCGCCACTGCACTCCAGCCTGGGTGACAGGGTGAGACTCCATCTCAAAAAAAAAAAAAAAGCTTTAGAGTGGCATAGATCTGGGTTGAGTTCATCCTATGCTGCTTCCTAGTTCTATGACCTCAAGCAGGTTTTGTTTGTTTTTTTTAACTGTGAGCCTTGGTTTCCTCATCTGTAACACAGTGACAGTAACAGAGCCTGCCTCACAAGGTGGTTGGGAGAATCCACTTGGCTGCTGTGGAGTCCCTTTGCGTTCTTCCTTTCCTGTGCCTACACTGCAGATCTCACTCTGCAGGGTGAACGTGCTCATGGACTCACATCTTTATGCCTTTGCTCATGCCATTTCCTCCATGTGGAATGCCTTCCCCACTGCCCATCTCTGCCTGTTGAAATCCTACGCAAAGTCCCTTCCTCCAGGAAGCCTTCCCTAAAATCCCCAGCTGGAAATCCTCTCTCCTTCCATTGAACTGCCCTGGCATGTTATATCCCTTCATCACAGTACTTACCACAGTGCAGCTGTGTAATAATACAGTACATGAGCCCATGGCTGCAGCCTACAAAGTGCTTTCATGTATCTTTAATCATTTCACAAGGTTCCAAGGTAGGTAGTGTAATATCTGTTTCACAGAAAACTGAGGCCCAGAGAATATAGAAAACCTGCCTAAAGTCACACAGCTAGTAAGTGGCACAGCTGCGATTCCAAGTCTTCTCGTGACACCACGGCCACCGCTCTTTCAGCTATACTTTTATTTTCCTTACTACTCTAGAGCCCTCAGGAGGAAAGAACTTGCTCATGTCTTTTCTTTCTTTTTTTTTTTCTTAACTCCTCATGGCCCATACAATGCATGTTTATGGAATGTTTACAGAATGAATGAATGAATGACCAGAGGCCCATAAAAAGACGTGAGTTAAGATCAGAAATTAAGATCTTCTTCTAGGCCAGGCACAGTGGCTCACGTCTGTAATCCCAGCACTGAGGGAGGCTGAGGCGGGTGGATGACTTGAGGTCAGGAGTTTGAGACCAGCCTGGCCAACATGGTGAAACCCCGTCTGTACTAAAATACAAAATTAGCCAGGCGTGGTGGTGGATACCTGTAATCCCAGCTACTTGGGAGGCTGAGGCATAAGAATTGCTTGAACCTGGGAGGCGGAGGTTGCACTGCACTCCAGCCTGGGTGACAGAGTGAGACTCTGTCTCAAATAAAAGAAATAAAAAAAAAAAAAAAAAAAAAAAAAAAAAAAATTTTCTTCCAGAGTGGGCAACATAGAATCTCTACAAAAAAAAATTAAAAAAAAAAAGAAAAAAGAAAATTATCCAAGCATGGTGGCATGTGCCTGTGGTCCCAGCTACTCGGGTGGGTTAGGCAGGAGGATCGCTTGAGCCCAGGAGGTCCAGGCCGCAGTGAGCTATGATCACATCACTGCACTTCAGCCTGGGCAATGACGGAGAAAGACCCTGTCTCAAACAAAACAAAACAAACAAAAGAATCTTCCATTTAACTCCCAGCTGCCTTCTTAGAATAAAAGGGCTCATTTCTTTCATCTTCCAGATCTCTGGAATTTCCTTTTTCCCACCAGACCCTGCCATCCTCCCCCAGACAACTGCTTTTCACCTAAATCGTGTCCAGCTCTTCCTTGATCTCTACCCCTTGAGAAGCAAAGGTCCAATGTCCTAGGTCTTGTTCTTTTCCTGTCGTTGAGGACACATGTCGTCCTCAGCCCCACCACCTGCTTCCCAAGACTCTAGGCCTGGGCTCCTTCTCTAGTGCTGGGCCTCCTACAGACTTTCAGTCCACCCTCACGACTCACCGGGCAATGTCGGCATCAAAGGAAGAGACAGGCGGGTTGAGGCGCTGGTAGCGACGAATGAAAGAGTCCTTGTTGATCTCCCAGATCTCCCGGTACACGTCCCAGGTCTTGAGGTAGTTCTGCAGCAGGCTCGCGTTGTTAGTCATGCCGCTGCTGATTTGGCTCTGGATCTTCTTGATGTCCTCATCTTGCTCTTCAAAGGATCAAGAAAAATGCTTCTCACTGACTTCCACCCCAACCCAAGTTCTGCGTGGGCCCTGCCCACTGCTCCAGACCTTCCACTCCAAAACCAGTTTCCCAAAGAAATACAGCTCAAACATGCATGTTAGAAGGTAAAGGAGTAGGCAGAAAGTAAAAATGTGACTCTTAATGTCTCCTTCACAGGATCTGATGTCTTGCCTGTTGGTATCTAGGCCTCTTATAGCCCAGTCCCAGTCCCAGTCCCAAGCTTGTCTTTCCTCATCTCCCATCCCAAATCCCAAATCCCATGAGCATTGGTCACCTCATCTCAACCCCCATCCATGCCCCTGCTCCCTTCCCCAAACTGGCCCCCCTGCTTTTTTTTTTTTTTTTTTCCTTTTAGATGGAGTCTCACTCTGTCACCCAGGTTGGAGTACAGTGGCATGATCTCAGCTCACTGCAACCTCCACCTCCTGGGTGATTCTTTGCCTCAGCCTCCTGAGCAGTTGGGATTATAGGCACCCGCCACCATGCCTGGCTAGTTTTTGTATTTTTAGTTGAGATGGGGTTTTGCCATGTTGGCCAGGCTAGTCTTGAACTCCTGACCTCAAATGACCCGCCTGCCTCGGCCTCCCAAAGTGCTGGGATTACAGGCATGAGCCACTGTGCCCAGCCGATCTGGTCCCTTGACCTGAGTTTTCCCCAGGTCATGGAGGTGACTGGCCCAGTATGTCTGGAAAAAGCCCCGGTCTCTCCTCCTGGCCTGGCCCACTCGACAGCCTCTGAAACCCTGTGCCTTGTGCTCTCCCCGTTGCCCACTCACCTACAACTGTTTGGATGGGTTCACGATGTAACTTGCGCTTGGTGAGAATGTCAGGGAGGTGGCGGAAGACAGAGATGGTGGAAAAGAGGTGGTTGCCAATGTCGTTGACCACACCTGCCAAAGTCTGCAGAGTGGGTGAGAATTCCACCTGTGAGGAACCCAGTGGAGAGGGAGAGAGAGATAAGCCTTAGGACTGGGAAGGGCACACACTTCAGCAGCAGGTCTGAAAGCCACAGGATAAAGTCAAGGTCAAGGACCAAGTTTAGGAATTAAGGGAAACCGATAAATAAGATGTAATGGTTTTGAGATGTTGGGGGCAAAGTGGTTCCTACCTGTGCCACACTTCCTTGCATATCATTCTTCAAAATGACAAGGACTTGGAAGACTGGGTTTGGGCTGGTCTTTCCATCCCCATTGATAGCCTTGGATAGCTCTAGCAGTGACCACTTCACATTCAGGCGCAGGGCATCCTCCATCATGCGGTCCAGCCGGATCGTGTACAGCATCCACTGCTGCTGAATCTGGTGGGATGGAGGGAGGAAAAAGAGAACTTTTCAGGGAAGACAGTGCACATCCTGGGAAATGAGAACCAGTCAACAGGGAAGGAAACAAGTTGGTTTAATGGAAAGGCAGGACTCTGAGTCCTGGAGGAAGAGGTGTGAGGACTGAAGGTCGGCTGAGTCCAAGACTAGAACACGATGTTTGAGAAGCACACACTGGTAAAAAGAAAAAAGGGTCGGGAGCAAGAGAATGGCCTGATGAAATTGGGGACTGTGGTTTTCCAACCACAACATCCTGGCCACAGGAACCCTACCTCAGGACCATCATTCTTGAAGACCTCATAAGAGTTGGCCATGATGGTCACCACATCCTGGTGCAGGCTCATCAATTTCTGCTGTACAGCTGCCCGATGCTCTCTTTGGTCCTCTTCAAATTCCAGGTCCCTGTATACCCGTTTGCCACTAATGCGTACCAGCAGCGTCTCTGACATCTCTTGGGCTCGCCAGCCAATGGTCAGAGTGGATGCCTTGAACTCATTCACAATCATCTGCACCTAGAGTCAGGCCCCACCATGGGGGAGTTTCAGCTTCGGAAGAGACCATCTGGACCTCATTCTACCCTCCCACTTATTCTCCAGCTAGACTGGATGACACACAAAAAAGTCCTTCCCAAAGCAAACTTAATTCTTTTTATACTACCCCCAGGTTTCCCAATCTCTATGCAACACTCAGGTATAAATGACCCATCAGCCTTGCAGACCTTTAGGGTCTAAGGACTATGGCCCACCTTGCTGGCATGTATACGGCACTCCGTGATGAAGAAGGCACTGGCCCCCTTCAAGGCCCAGTGCAGTTTCTTGAGTCCTGGGTGGATCTTCTTATCCAGGAACCGAATACGCTCTTTGAAAAGGGCCTGCTCATCTGGGGACAGCATGGCAATAATCCTGTGCGTAAGAGAGGCCTGGTAGCCAGAGGGAACAAGTCCTGGAGATCTTTCCTCCACATTAGGAAATGGTGGAGAAATCTGAATGTTTCTAGACCACTAGTCTAGATCCTAGATCCTAGATCCTAGACTAGTACTTCCAAAAGAACTTTTTGCAATGATGGAGTGTTCTCTTAGGTTGGTGCAAAAGTGATTGCCATCTAAGTAATGGCAACAACTGCAATCACTTTGCACCAACCTAATACAATGTGTGCTGTCCAATATGGCACCCACTCATCACATATGGCTATGGAGCATTTGAAATGTGGCCTGTACCAATGAGTAATCAAATTTTTAAGTTTATTTACTTAATTTACACAGAAATAGCCACATGCAGCTAGAGGCCACCATGTTGGACACTGCAGTTCCAGACACTCAAACAAGACTGCTGGTTGCACCTCCTTGGACTTTAACTGGGCTTAGAAAGTTTCCTGCTATGGTCTGAATATTTGTGTCCCCACCAAATTTGTATGTTAAAATCCCCACTCCCACAGTGATGGTGTTAGGACCTCTGGGAGGTGATTAGGTCATGAGGGTAGAGCCCTCATGAATGGAATTAGTGCCCTCATGAAAGAGGCCTAAGAGAGCTCCCTTGTCTCCTTCTACTATGTGAGGACACAGCAAGAAGACAGCCACCTATGAACCAGGACGCAGGCCCTCACCAGACACCAAATCTGCTGGCGCCTTGCTCTTGGACTCACCAGCCCCCAAAACTGTGAGAAATAAATATTTGTTGTTTATAAGCCACCTAGTCTATGGCATTTTGTTATAGAAGCCCAAACAGACTAAGACAGTACCTAACCCAGAACAAAACCTCACTCCAGAGAGAATACCAAGGCAGTCCAGAAACTGAGGCAGGGATGGGGGCAGTAGGCCTTAGTTCAATGGGTCTGACATTATTCTGTACACATAATCCTAAGGCCAGCCCGTTTCATTCCTAGAGAAGTGACCCAGAGCTACGATATATGTGGTCCAAGTGCCCTATCAGGTAGGAGGGGACCTGGTTGGCTTTACTCTCCACCCTGCAGCTAGAAGATAAAACTACAAGGGGTAGGAATAATGGTAGGGCCATAAGAGTGGGAGGCCTTTTTTTTTTTTTTTTTTTTTGAGAGGAAAAAATTGTAGAGGACAGAAATTGCAGAAAATGGACAACATCACAGGGCAGATAAGAGAAAAAGAAGGAATCAAATAGCATCTCGAAGGGCTGCAGTGAGGACTGGAGCTCTACCTATTGTAGTCTCTAGCAACAAGCAGCAGATTTTCACGCAGAATGCGCAGGTCCTCAGCTCGCTCGGCTACGTTCACCACGTAATGGGGCGTCTCAAACAGCAGCCGCTCCCAGTAGTCAATTTCCACAAAGAGAATCAGAAGGGACCTTTGAGAGAGAGAAGCCAGGCAGTGAGGGAAATGCACAAGGAGATAAACTAGAGCAACAACCGAGCAAGCGGGAGAGGCTGGGACACACGGGGAAATGCCGAGATAAGAAACGAAGCAGAGGCCTGGTGTGGTGGCTCACGCCTGTAATCCCAGCAGTTTGTGGGGCCGAGGCAGGCGGATTACTCGAGCTCAGGAGTTTGAGACCAGCCTGGCCAACACGGTGGAATCCCGTCTCTACAAAAAACATAAAAATTGGCTGGGCGCGGTGGCTCACGCCTGTAATCCCAGCACTTTGGGAGGCTGAGGCGGGCGGATCACAAGGTCAGGAGATCGAGACCACGGTGAAACCCTGTCTCTACTAAAAATACAAAAAATTAGCTGGGTGCAGTGGTGGGCGCCTGTAGTCTCAGCTACTCAGGAGGCTGAGGCAGGAGAATCGCTTGAACCTGGGAGGTGGAGGCTGCAGTGAGCCGAGATCGCGCCACTGCACTCCAGCCTGGGTGACCTGGGTGACAGAGACACTGTCTCAAAAAAAAAAAAAGAAAAGAGAGATACCAGGAAATTTTAAACTGCATTTGAAGCCATCATCTTAAGTGATCTTTGCCACCTCATATCCAGTGGTCTCTTCTTTCCTATTCCAGCTGCCACTCCCGTGCCGCGCCCTGAAGCTTACTGTTCACAACCGCTCCGTCTGAGACAGCCCACTCAGACCTCCTGCTCCCGGGGCCCAGCTTCCTCCCCTGCATCCCAGCACTGGTCCTCAAGTTCTCCCAGCCTACTTATTTTTCAGGCCACTGACCCCTGGCCTTTCTTCCTGTTAATCCCCACCCTACTTCCCTTCCTCCTCCACAGACATTGCTATCCTTTATTTTAACCACTCTTGCCAATCCTCACTCACTTTGTCTCATTCTTTAGTCTAAACCTCCTGACAGAACATCAGTGCTGGCTAAATCTGACTGTCCTCCCCTCGAGCCCCTGTTGGGAAAGGCTGGAGAAGGTCACATGACCATACAGCTTGGCACCACTACGATTCACGATCGCTTGTCCCACGTGGGTTCTCCAGGCTTTTGTATTTTTAGTAGAGATGGGGTTTCTCCATGTTCATCAGGCTGGTCTCAAACTCCTGACCTCAGGTGATCCGCCTGCCTTGGCCTCCCAAAGTGCTAGGATTACAGGCATGAGCCACCACGCCCGACATGCCTGTAGGTTTTAACATCGTGGTGGACTATACCCCACGCACTTTTTTCCCTGGCTTCTGGACCACGGTCCTCTTTTCTACCCTTCCTTTCAGCAGGAGTATCCTCCTCTCTCCAGCATCCCACGTAAATATCATTCAGCTAGGCGCTGGGGATACAGTAAAGAATCTGCTTTTCTTGCGGCTCCCTTCAATGTGGACTCCCCGAGGTTCTTCATATCCAGCACACTCCCCCTCGGTCATCTCCTCCACTCCCACAGCTTCGGCTGCCTTCCAAAAGCTGATGATCCCCAAACCTGCATGGCTAACCTGAGCTCCAGGCTTGGTTGTACAACTGTCTACTAGATAGCTCTGCCCTGCTTGTTCATCCACAAGCACCTCAAACTCAATGTGTCTAAAAACAAGCACATCATCTTCTCTGAAAACTTGGAGCTCCTTTCTCAGGGAAGGGCACCATCCCACCACCTACACCAGAAGCATGCATCCTTCCTCGGCCTCAATTTCCGACATCCAACCTCCTTCTGTTTTCAATATGCTAAAGCAAAGTTCAGAAATTCAGACACCTACCTCCAAGGCAAGTGGCTCAAGTGTGATGATAAATGGCAACTGACACTTGGCCTTAAAGTTGAGCTGAAGAGGGCATATGCTCCCCCTAAAAAAGCTACACTCCATGCTCCAGGCAATTGTTGCCATCTGAAAATGTGGGTCCAGTGTGGCTGCATTTTCTGATTTTTCAAGAGAGGCTAGAAATTGGTTTTTCATGTAAAATCTCCTGAATTTTAAGTGCTAACAACAATTCACCTGAAAAATAATCATTCAGTGGGCAGTGGGGAGAGGCTTTAGGACTTCTGGCAATCCTTGACTTGGCATTTTGTATTATTTTATAATGATTCGTTAGTTAAAGTGAACACACAATTTTTTCTTTTTTTGAGATGGAGTCTTGGTCTGTCGCCCAGGCTGGGGTGCAGTGGTGTGATCTCGGCTCATTGCAAGCTCTTCCTCCCGGGTTCACACCATTCTCCTGCTTCAGCCTCCTGAGTGGCTGGGACTACAGGCGCCTGCCACCACGCCCAGCTAATTTTTTGTATTTTTAGTAGAGATGAGGTTTCACCGTGTTAGCTAGGACAGTCTCGATCTCCTGACCTCGAGATCCACCTGCCTCAGCCTCCCAAAGTGCTGGGATTACAGGTGTGAGCCACCGTGCCCAGCCTGAACATACAAGTTTTAAGTATATCTCTGTGTATGACATGTTTCATAGTAAAAATGTTTTTAAAGGAAAAAAGATTTTAAACATATTTGTAAAAGTTGCTGGGTACAAAATTAATTTATAAAATCAAAGTTCTCAATATAAAACTGTAACTAGTTAGATACTATCATCAAGAAAAAGAGGCAATAACAATTAAAACAACAAAAGCAAAATACCAAAAATTAATCAGAAATTTTGTGTGTGTGTGTGTGTGTGTGTGTGTGTGTGTGTGTGTGTGTGTAAAATGACTTAGGGGGAAAAGGCAGGACTTAAATAAATTGAAAGAAAAAACACTGTTGGCCAGCCACGGTGGTTCACACCTGTAGTTTCAGCTACTTGGGGGGCTGAGGCAGAAGATCAATGAGCCTGGGAGGTCCTAGCTGCAGTGAGCTGAGATCGTGTCACTGCACTCCAGCTTGCATGACAGAACAAGACTCAGTCTCAAAACACACACACACACACACACACACAACATAACTATTCTTGGAAAGACTCAAAATCATAAACATATTCTTCTAAAGTTAACCTATAAATTTAACCAAATCTCTATTCCAGTAAAAATAGGAATGAGACTATTTTTGGAACTAAACAAATTGATTCTAAAATTCTTATGGGAAATAAATATTAAATATAGCCAGGAAAACTCTGAAGAAAGAAGAGTAATGAGGACAATAATTAAAACAGTTTGGTTCTTGCACATGAATAGACAGACACCAGAATAGCGAATCCCAAAATAGACACAAATATACTAGGGAATTGGTTACTATGAAGACAGCAGCTCACTCAATGAGATTGGGTCAACTCTAAACGAGATGGCTGTAGCCATCTGGAGAAAACAAACAATGAAATACAAAACTCAATTTGAATCTGCACCTCTTTCTCTACACCAAAATCAATTTCAAATGGATCAAACATCTAAATGTAGAGAATAAAATCATAAAATACCAGAAGAAAATATGCAATATTTTTGAAAATAAAAAAAAAAAATCTTGGCCTGGTGTGGCCTGGTATGGTGGCTCATGCCTGTAATTTCAGCACTTTAGGAGACCTAGGTGGGTGGATCATTTCAGGTCAGGAGTTCGAGACCAGCCTGGCCAACAAGGTGAGACCCCCCCCCCCCCCC
>NW_016814433.1:3234111-3243511 GCF_001698545.2 Rhinopithecus bieti | reverse complement strand
AGACTCCGTCTCAAAAAAAAAAAAAAGAGAGTGTGGAAGAAGAAAGGCTGTTTTTTTAAATCTTGAAGATCTCCACTAACGTATGTGGTATTTTTAAAACTGCTAAAATTTCTTCAAAATGAGTAAGCCTCCCGAAAGTATAAATGAGCAATGGATCACCAGACATTTAAGGAAAGCCTTCAAATGTAAAAGAGAGAGGCCAAAGCCAAAGACAATTACTAGGAATCGGCTACAATTCCAACCCAGCCAAATGTCCAGCAAGTATAGGGCAGGAAAACTGTTGCCAATCAGGCAAAAAGTCAAAACATTTAACTCCCATGCACCATTTCTTAGGAAACTACTAATGGATACACACCAACAAAACAAAGGCATAAACCAAGAAAGAGGAAGACAAAGGAAATACGAAATCAAACAAGGAAAGAGGCTGAGGGAAGTCTCAGGGTAACTGCTTTGTAACAGGCCTTGAAAACAACACCAGTTGGATGGAAGCAGGAGGATAGGGGAAAAACAGGTCTAAGAAAAACATTGAAACCACTACCCGGCATGTCAGATTGTGAGGAAAAATATCACTCAAAGGGGTTTTATTGGTTGGTTTGGAAGACTTAGTGATAGCAAATACTGCGCTAACAAAAATAATGAGGTGGCCGGGCACAGTGGCTCACATCTGTAATGCCAGCGCTTTGAGAGGCTGAGGTGGGTGGATCACCTGAGGTCAGGAGTTCGAGACCAGCCTGGCCAACATGGTGAAACCCTGTCTATATGAAAAATACAAAAAATTATCCAGGCATGGTGGTGGGCACCTGTAATCCCAATTACTCAGGAGGCTGAGGCAGGAGAATCGCTTGAACCTGGGAAGCAGAGGTTGTGGTGAGCCGAGATCACGCCATTGCACTCCAGCCTGGGCAACAAGAGTGAAATTCCATCTCAAATAATAGTAATAGTAATAATGATAGTAATGAGGTAATTTTTTTTTTTTGAGGCGGAGTCTTGCTCTGTTGCCCAGGCTGTAGTGCAATGGCGTGATCTCGGCTCACTGCAACCTCTGCCTCCCGGGTTCAAGCGAGATTCTCCTGCCTCAGCCTCCCAAATAGCTGGGATTACAGCCGCCTACCACCACGTCCAGCTACTTTTTGTATTTTTAGTAGAGACAGGGTTTCACCATGTTGGCCAGGCTGGTCTCAAACTCCTGACCTCGTGATCCGCCCACCTCAGCCTCCCAAAGTGCTGGGATTACAGGCATAAGCCACCACGCCCAGCATAATAATGAGGTAATTTTAAATTCCAAATAGAGCAAAACATCGTACAAGGAAGAACTATGACAACGTAAAATTACTCAACTCAGCAGTAAACAATCCTAACAGAGTCGTAATAAGATAAGCCCTAAGCATCAATGTAACAAAAAGTTGTGTTATAATGATATGTGGAGAATGGAAGTGTGTGAATAGATACAGAAACATTTCTAGTAGCATAAACATATCATCATGTCCTTCCAACTGGATGTCTTGGATTTGTCACTGTTGATAAACATCTGGGCAAGCCTACTTGGGTGTGTATGCTGGCCAACACTGCACCAAAACAAACTCTTCGTTCTCTCATCTTGGCAAGATTTTCTTTTTTCTTTCTTTCTTTTTTCTTTTTTTTTTTTTTTTTTTTTGAGATGGAGTTTCGCTCTTGTTGCCCAGGCTGGAGTGCAGTGGCACGATTTCGGCTCCCACCGCAACCTCTGCCTCCCGGGTTCAAGCAATTCTCTTGTCTCAGCCTCCTGAGTAGCTGGGATTACAGACGCTCGCCACCACACCCGGCTAATTTTGTATTTTTAGTAGAGACAGGGTTTCTCCACGTTGGTCAGGCTGGTCTCAAACTTCTGACCTCAGGTGATCCGCCCGCCTTGATCTCCCAAAGTGCTGGGATTACAGGTGTGAGCCACTGCACCTGGCCTTGGCAAGATTTTCAAGGTAACTTTAAGGCAAATTATCCAAGTTTAGTATGTCAGTCAATAGGATGAATTCAGACAATACCTTCCTGATGCTGAGCTGAAAATCCTGGGAGACCCTTTGAATGATATTCAGTCTTTAACAGAAGTTTGTCAAGAAATTTCCAGAATGCAAATTTTATTTTATTGACAAATATCAGTTTTTCTTTAAAAAAAAATAAATAAATTGTTTGGCAGGGTTGGGCAAGGTAGCTTAGGCCTGTAATCCCAACACTTTGGGAGGCTGAGGCGGGTGGATGGCTTGAACTCAGGAGTTTGAGACCAGCCTGGGCAACATGGCAAAAACCCATCTCTACCAAAAATAGAAAAAATTAGCCAGGCATGGTGGCAGGTGCCTGTGTTCCCAGTACTCAGGAAGCTGAGGTGGGAGGGTCGCTTGAGCCCGGGAGGCGGGGGGCCACGGTGAGCCAAGATTGTAACAATGCACTCCAGGCTGGATAACAGAGTAATACCTTGTCTCAAAATAAAATAAATAAAATCTGTCTGGGGATGACTTTTAAAATACTTAATAATTTATCTCCAAACAAGTGGTCAGACAGTAGAGGCAGAAAGGAAAGCCAACAGAATTGAGTGCTTAAGAGCCCACAGCGGGCTGACCCGGGGGGAGAAGACACTCTATGACCGGGGGGAAAAAAGAGAGAAGCTCTGAGAACAAAAAACAGACCTCAGTATCTCATCTCCTGCTCTCAGGAAATTCTACTCTGCTCTACACAGGGTGATAACACAGCTTCTTCAGCCAGGGTGTGGATGACATCTGGAATATGTTTGTGTTAAGTGCAATCTGTGAAGCTGTTCTGGCCGTAAAACGTGATAAAAGCCGATTTGGACTTCAGAGTTCAAATATTTGGGATATAGGTGGGGTAGCAAAACCCCTTGTGGGATTAAATAAGTGCTATTAGGGACTGGAAGGCTCCAGGACTAAGAGAGCCAGGTAATTCCGAGGAACATCAGACCATTTGAACGGTCTGCTTATTTCAAGATCTTAACTGGAGCTTGAACACAAAGAGCAAATCTGATCAAGTTATCTTCACCTCCTTGAAGTGTTAATAAGTTTTGGAAGCTGCAGCTGACTTGGATTTCTTTACTGGTGATGAGCCCAGACTTTCAAAATCCTTCACTGTGATCATGTTCTTTCCCTTCCATTATTTACTGGATTGAGGCAGTTTTATCTTAAAACCACAAAAATGTAAAGTATCCTATCACATCTCCCTAGAAAACAATCCCCAAAGGATAGGAACAGGTACCTCTTCTATCTCAAAGACCTGTGTTTAGCCATTATTTGGGTTTCAGATAAACCCAGGCCATAAATATTTGGCCCAGAGTTGCCTTGATAAGCTCTACTATCAAGATTATGCAAAAGGTATTCCAGACAAGAGATAATAGCAGACAGAGAAGTTGTCTCCTCGTTTATCCTAACTAGATGGACACCGTGCTCAAATTTCAGTAAACAAAGCGATGCAGAGGGAAGGGAACCAAGTGCGGGATGCGCAGTTGAAATCCATGAGCACCAAACAGTCAAGAACCTTACAGAAATTGTACAATTTACGAGGCCATCAATAGTAGACTGGTTCATTAAATTACAGTACAGCCGTACTATGAAATACGGTAAGCCAGGAAAAAGAATTAAGTAATTCTATACATACAGAATGAAAGATAACCACATAAATTGTTAACCTTAAAAAAAAAAAAAGCAAGTTGTGACCGGCTGCAGTAGCTCCCAGCACTTTGGGAGGCCAAGGTGGGAGGATCACTTGAGGCCAGAAGTTCCAGACCAGTCTAGGCAACACAGAAGACCCTGTTCCCCCCTAAAAAAAAAAAAAAAAAAAAAAAAAAGGCAAGTTGCAAAACGCTGTTCATAATGTGATTCTGTTTTCTGTATGCAGGATATATTTTGATTACATGATAATCATGGTTACCTCTAGGGATTGGGAATATGTGCTGAATTTTCAGTTTTTCCCTTACATACATCTTTTTGTTTTGTTTTGTTTTGTTTTGTTTTGTTTTGTTTTGAGACAAAGTTTCACTCTTGTTGCCCAGGCTGGAGTGCAGAGGTGCATTCTCAGCTCACTGCAACCTCCGCCTCCCGGGTTCAAGCGATTCTCCTGTCTCAGCCTCCCAAGCAACTGGGACTACAGGCACCCGCCACCACGCCCGCCTAATTTTTGTATTTTTAGTAGAGACAGAGTTTCACCATGTTGGCCAGGCTGGTCTCAAACTCCTGACCTCAGGTGATCAGCCCACCTCGGCCTCCCAAGGTACTAGGATTACAGACGTGAGGCAGCACACGAGCCATTCCTTTACATACTTCCACATTCATCTTTTGCTTTACTTAATGGTGAGCATATACTGTTTTTGTCATTTTAAAATCCTCAGTAAAGATTTAAAAGATTAAAGGAAAACAACCAAATGAAATGAGGGGTGGGGAGGCAGTGATAAAAATATACGAAATCATTAAAAGTGGTTATTCTTAGGAGTATGTTTTCCTTCATTCTACTTTTCTGCATTTTGCAAATGTTCTAAAATGACCAATAATTTTATAATGGAAAAATTAATCATTTTGAAAACACTTTGAATATATATAGAACAATATGTATACTATGCTACTATTTATGCACAAAAGGATACTTAAGTAGACATATATGTCTGTTCCTGGAATTATTATACAAGAACCTGGAACACTGACTTTCTTCAGAGTGAAACTGGATCTCCCAGGGCACAGCAGAGGAGCAGGCTTCTCATTCTCTATCCTTCTGTAGAATAACTTTTGAATTTTACACTGTATGCCTATATTAGCTCTTTGTAAAGGTTAAAATGTTTTAAAAATGAAAACCATTACATCACTCTGCTAAATTTGTTTTGAAAATACTGTCTTCATCAGGTTTTATGAGGCAATTGTTTTGAAAGGGCAAGAATGCTTCTTGATTGTTTATTCTTTGTGAGGACCTTTGCATGAGTCATCGGCTGCAGGACAACGCCAGGAAAGGGTTTTTTAAGTAGATGAGGAAACTCAGGCTCAGAGAAATTCAATGGCCCGCCTGAGGTCACGTGGCAAAATGCACTGGAGTTTGAACTTGAGACTATTTAGCACTGAAGTTCTTGCTGTATCTACTCTCACTGGCTGACCCCTGGCGAGTAGAAGGAGGTAGCCACCAACCAGTGCTCACATATGGCATTTCTTTTTTCTTTTCTTTTTTTTATTTTTGAGACAGGGTCTGGCTCTGTCGCCTAGGCTGGAATGCAGTGGCATGATCACAGCTCATTACAACCTCATATCCTGGGCTCAAGCAATCCTTCCATCTCAGTCTCCTGAGTAGCTGGGACTACAGGCATGCACCACTACGCCTGGCTAACTTTTGTTTATGCCCCCACTGATCTTGGACTCCTGGGCTCAAGCGATCCTCCTGCCTTGGCCTTCCAAAGTATTGGGATTTTAGGCATGAGCCACCGCGCCAGCCACATATGGCATTTCTTTCTTTTTTCTTTTTTTTTAATTTAACTTTTATTTCAAGTTCAGGGGTACATGTGCAGGTTTGTTACATAGGTAAACTTGTGTCCTGAGAGTTTGTTGTGCGGATGATTTCATCACCCAGGTATTAAGCCTAGTACCCATTAGTTAGTCTTCCTGATCCTCTTCTTCCTCCTGCTCACACACAGCATTTCTTTACCTCTTGTCTCAACCTTTTTTTTCTCTCGGATTTCAAATGTAAATATTTGGCCAGACACAGTGGCTCACGCCTGTAATCCCAGCACTTTGGGAGGCCAAGGCAGCCAGATCACCTGAGGTCAGGATTTTAAGACCAGCTTGGCCAACATGGCAAAACACCATGTCTAATGAAAACACAAAAATTATTCTGGCATGGTGGAGGGTGCCTGTAATCCCAGCTCCTCAGGTGGCTGAGGCAGGAGAATTGCTTGAACTCAGGAGGCAGAAGTTGCAGTGAGCTGAGATTGCGCCACTGCACTCCAGCCTGGGCGACAGAGTGAGACTTTGTCTCAAGAAAAAAAAAAAGAAATGTAAAGATTGATCATTAGTGTTTAATGAAATCCTGTTATTTGAATACAATCCCTTATTTCACAGAAAAAGGACAGCTGGTGAACCGTGTACGCTCATATCCATAAACTCCAAGGGCGTCTGCGCAGCTTTCCTGATACAACGCCTTTGCGGGTACCCATCTTGATGGGAGAATGTGTCTTGCAGGTTCAACCCCATTATGCGCTTGCAAATGGCATAACTAGGCTAACTCTGGCCTAGCTTCTAACTCTTCTGAATCTTATCATTGATTTATGAGGCAATGTTTACGTGATCGTGCTTGGCCATAACTCACAAAACCAGGAAGCTAAGCAAAGCCAATCTCCAACAACCTCACTGCTCGGAGCCTTTTCTCAAACCTGGCCACGTTCACACTCTGCTCCTCAACGCCCTCCTCATCCGTGCGGCTCCCAGCATCCCTGTCTTCCTCACTGATGCCTCTGCCTCACCCCTCTCACCTGACACTACGCTCTGCTTCTCCATCCTGGTTCTTTTGCTTCCTTTCTCAGCCAGAATGTGCCCTCTTCCCCTGGTTAGGCCACCTCTTGCTGCCCAGGACAGACACTCGCTCAGGACAGACACTCAGTCTCATCTGTACCTGGGACTCCGTCTCCACACAGGACTGCTCTGGCAAAGCCCCTCCTACATTTGGCCTCACAAGTATGGACTTTTATTTTTTTTGTGGGGGACGGGGTCTCGCTCTGTCCCCCAGGCTGGAGTGCAGTGGCGCGATCTCGGCTCACTGCAATCTCTGCCTCCCGGGTTCAAGCGATTTTCCTGCCTCAGCCTCCCAAGTAGCTGGGATTACAGGTGCCCGCCACCATGCCCAGCTAATTCTTGTATTTTTAGTAGAGACAGGGTTTCGCCATGCTGGCCGGGCTCAAGCATGGACATTTTATGAGTGGAAGCCAACACGAGTAGCCAGAGTCTCAAAGCATCTTATGTGGACAGGAAGCCCCACTCCAAGGGTAGAGCTGTTGACTTAGAGAGCAGTGGCCTAACCTCCCTGAAGGCAGGGACTTGGCGTTGTATACATTCCCTGCCTGTTCCTATTTCAGTTCCTGACACATGGAAGGCGCTCACTATATATTTTTAATAAATTAGTTAATTGATTAATTACATTTTAAACAATTGTAGTATGACAGTTTCATAACTATAAAGCTGCAGGAGAGGGCATGGTCTGACAGCCCCACCAATGCTCATGAAAGGTGCAGGGTGTGGGTGACTTAGCTGAGCCATCATGGCCATCTAGTGGCAGAACAGCGATATCACTGGTTTAGTTGGATAGTGGCGTGGTTTTTGTTTTTTGTTTATGAGACAGGGTCACTCTGTCGCTCAGGCTGGAGTGCAGTGGTGTGATCTCAGCTCACTGCAGCCTCTGCCTCCCGGGCTCAGGCAATCCTCCCACCTCACCCTCCCGAGTAGCTGAGACTATAGGTTTGTGCCACCACGCCTGGCTAATCTTTGCATTTTTTGCAGAGACTGGGTTTTGCCATGTTGCCCAGGCTGGTCTCGAACTCCTGGGCTCAAGCGATGCACCTGCCTCAGCCTCCCAAAGTGCTGGGATTACAGGTATGAGCCACTGTGCCTGGCCGATCATTGTGTTGCTTTGTTTTAAGATAAGTCATAAAATTAAAATGTTGATAGCAGGGTGGGAGGTGGGGAGAGACAAAAAAAAAAAGAAAAAAAAGTAAAATGTCAATAGCAAACATATTGTAATATAAGAAAGAGACAGAATAATGAACAGAGGAGTCAAAAGACGGGAGTTAAATTCTTGGGAGAGCTGCAGAAGGGGAGCGTGGGGAGAAGGGGCCGGGTGGCTCCTGTACTTATCAAAGTTGACATCCAGCATGCCCGCCTTCTCCTGGCTGATTCGCAGCAACGGGGTATCCAATCGCCGAATGCAATCCTTGTCCAGTGTTGATGTCCACTCTTGGAAGGTTTTTCGAACCAGCTCATCAATGGCCTGGACCATCTGCTGATAGGTGTGCACACTCTCCTCTCCAGTCCCAATATGGGGCAGGAAATGAGCACCAGCAAGGCACTGAGGGGAAGAACAGGCAGGTGGAGCTGGCCTGCCACCTTCCTCCAGGGGCCTCCATCTCCCTGAGACCTACACACGCGTGCATGCACACATATCCTGACAATATGCATAAGGCTTGCTATGGAGACGGATTGAGTTTTGATAACTTAGAAGGAAGGTAAAGCCAAAAAGGAAGGTGACAGGAAGAGACCAAGGCACAATGAGAAAAGGCGTCAAAATGAGGAAAGAGAAGCACAGAGAATTCGTTTAGGAAAAAAAGCTGGGAAAAAAAGGTCAGTCACAGAAGGAGCAGGATATGAGACACAAGGTTGAAAACCAGTGTCAGCCCTTCCTAGCCCAGATGTAGCCCGTCAGGCCCAAACCTGCCTCCAGCTATCTGCAGGCTGCTTAACTCTCTACCAGAACCAGCTGCACGATGGCAGGTCACTCCCTCAACAGCTTTCAACTTGTATTCCCAAAGACTGTGTGTGTGTGTGTGTGTGTGTGTGTGTGTGTGTGTGTGTGTGTGTGTGTTCGTTTGTTCATTTGTTTGTGACAGAGTCTTGCTCCATCACCCAGGCTGGAGTGCAGTGGTGCGATCTCGGCTCACTGCAACTTCTGCCTCTAGGGTTCAAGCAATTGTCCTGCCTTAGCCTCCCGAGTAGCTGGGATTACAGGCACCTGCCACCACACCTGGCAAACTTCTTGTATTTTTTTTTTTTTTTTTTTAGTAGAGACAGGGTCTCACCATGTTGGCCAAACTGGTCCTGAACTCCTGACCTCAAATGACCCACCCACCTCGGCCTCCCAAAGTGTTGAGATTACAGGCGTGAGCCACCACGCCTGGCCCCAAAAAGTTTTAAAACAATGTTTTCTGTTGTTTCTTTGTGCTGTCTTTCCAGAGAGACCAGGCTGTGTAAGGGTGTCACCTGTCCAGGTCTCTGGATCATGAGGCTGTATCTTCTACTGACCCAACACCCTAGATACTGGCCCTATTCCTCATCTGCAGCCTGATATGAAATTCCTAAAATGAGGCTGGGCCTAGTGGCTCACGCCTGTAATCCCAGCACTTTGGGAGGCCGAGGTGGGTGTATCACCTGAGGTCGGGAGTTCAAGACCAGCCTGACCAACACAGAGACACCCCTTCTCTACTAAAAACACAAAATTAGCCGGGCGTGGTGGCGCATGCCTGTAATCCCAGCTCCTGGGGAGGTTGAGACAGGAGAATTGCTTGAACCTGGGAGGCAGAAGTTGCGGTAAGCTGAGATGGCGCCACTGCACTCCAGCCTCAGCAACAAGAGTGAAACTCCCTCTCAAAAAAGGGAGGGAGGGAGGGAGGAAGGGAGGGAGGGAG
>NW_016814433.1:3223959-3233505 GCF_001698545.2 Rhinopithecus bieti | reverse complement strand
GGAAGGGAAGGAGGGAGGGAGGGATGGGAAGGAGGGAGGGAGGAAGGGAGGGAAGGGAGAAAGGGAGGAAGGGAAATTCCTAAAGTGGCCCATGTTCCACCAGCCTCACACGCTGCCTGTGCAGATCTTAACCCACGACTCACTGAACTGAACCTGCCACTCCCCTCACCGACATAGGTGCTGGTCATGAAGACTCTTCGGGGAACCTCTCAGGAGCCGTCCCCCATCCCTTCCGGCGCGGCACAACCTGCAAACCCGGCAGTCTCACTGATGACAGAATTTGGAGAAGACCAGGCACTTACGGTCATCACTCTGTCGACGCGACGCCGGAGAATGTGCACCCAGCGCGCCTGTCCGGAATACTGAGCCATGTAGGGCTCCAGGTCTGGCCACTTCTTGTTCCGTTCACGGTTCACCAGGGCCAGCTCGCTATTGAACAGCATATAGAGATCCACCGCCTTCTTGTCATAAGTCCGCTTGATAGCCTAGGGAAGAAGAGGAAGAGGCTGGCGACGTGCCCGGGAAGGCGGGTTCCCTGCGGTCACTCATCCCCGAGGAAAGCTGCACCCCGCTGCGGGAGTCACGCTCCCGGGGACCCCGAAGCCAGGGAACAGAAGAAAGACAAGAGGCGCCCGAATTCTGGACATGGAGAAGGACACACGTGGAGGCAGGAGGGCCTCCGGAAAGCTCGGAAGGAAATCCAAGCAAGCACGCGGGACGGAAAGCCGAGGGAGCCGCACCTCGCGGGCAGCAAGCCTGTGGAAGGTGTCCAGCAGGAGCACGCCGTGCTGTACGTCCCGCACCAACTCGAAGGCCGAGGTGATCAGGTTCTGGGTCATCACCTCCAGGTCCTTGATTCCGGCACGGAACCTGCACCGGTGGAGAGGCAGGTGGCAGCTGAGTGCCCTCGCCTGACCCCGGGTCCAACCCCTGAGGAAGAATCCCATGCGTTGCTGAGGAGGGAGGGTTTCCTGTGTGCCGGGCCCTCTAAGTACTTTACCCTACACGAATCCATTTAATCCTCAAAACAGTGCTGTGAGATAGGCTCTATCGCCAACTGTATTGCATAGAGGAGGAAGTGGAGACAGCTGATGGAGTAATTTGCCTAATGTAATATATCTGGTGTGTGGCAGAACCAAGATCTAAGTCTGGAAAGCCTCACTCTGGAACCCTCGACCCGAGTTGCCACCCCCCTCCCCTGCACTCTCTGCTGTCCCCACTTCCCCACCACCCTGATCCCGATCTGTCCTTCCACCATTTCTTTTGCACACTCTTGCCACTCCTCCTATTCTGATCTGCCTTCCCTGCCCACGCCAGGCATCAACCTGTGGTTCCCTCACTTATTGTAGTCTTCATGCCAAGAGGTGTTCTTGACATCCAGGATGCCCCCGTGAACAGCTCGCAGCATGTGCAGATTTTTATGAAAGATGTCCTCAATCTCCAGCAAATTCCGTGTTATCTGTGGCCCCTGGGCACCAAAGAAGCAAGGAAGGGGACCCTGCTTGCCATCTTCCCAGCGGGCGAAGTGATACTGACAGTCACATACCTAAAAAGAAGCCAGCGTGAGGGTTCCTGCTTTCCTTCCAAACTCAAAAGTCCTAAGATATTTGGTTTAGCTTCAAATGTCTAAAAACATCACTGCAAGTGATGGCAAGTGAAAAAAAAGAGAAAAGAAAAAAGAAAATATCTAAAAACCAGGGAGGGCCAACCAGCTGCAGGGGGCTGTTGGAATGAACTTTGGCCGCAGAATGAAATATGAGATAGTAGGGCAGCAATAAGAGGCAAATGCCAGAAAAAGCAGTGTGGTGGTAGGACACACAATTGTGCAGGAAAAGCCAATGTGGTAAGTGTAATTTTTTTTTTTTTTTTTTTTTGAGACGGAGTCTCTCTCTGTTGCCCAGGCTGGAGTGCAGCGGCGCGATCTTGGCTCACTGCAACCTCCGCCTCCCGGGTTCAAGAAATTCTTGTGCCTCAGCCTCCCAAGCAGTTAGGATTACAGGTATGTGCCACCACGCCTGGCTAATTTTTGTATTTTTAGTAGAGACGGGGTTTCACCATGTTGGCCAGGCTGGTCTCGAACTCCTGACTGCAGGTAATCCGCCCGCCTCAGCCTCCCAAAGTGCTGGGATTACAGGTATGAGCCACCGCACCCGGCCATAAGTTCAGTATTTAGCCTCTGCCCCGTTTCCCCTGGTTCCTGGGGTGGGAGGTGGGGAGGGATTCTGGAGGGTCTGCTGTTAGCTTTTGGTTCTTCACTCTTCCCACCTCAATAAGGTCCTTGCAGCGCTGCACGAAGGCATCAACCTGAGCAAAGATGCTGGTCTGGTCTAGGACCCAGCCCCGACTGGAGAACCTGTGTCAGGAGAAAGGCTGACTGAATCGGAAGGCAAGAGCACAGCCTAGCTATGTAAAGCTAGACCAGGAGCCCGACATTCAGGGAAAGCCCTAGAAAACCAAACCCCAAGAAACAACTCTGCTGAATCCCAAAGGAAGAGACTCAAGGTGAGAAGAACCAGACAGGAGACAGAGCATCTAAGTTCTAGGAGCAGATTTATACATAATGGAATTTTAGACAATGGGGTCAAGATAGGAGGAAAAGACCAGATAGGGTTCCTGGGATCAGGGAGGAAAGATTATTAAAATAAGGAGAAGCCAGGGCAATGAGCTACAGTATCTGTATCCAGAGAGAAAACTTGGCCAGATGTAGAAACTCCTGGGTCTAGGAAAATACAACCAAGAGGCTAAATAAAGTGCACACGAAAGAAGTCAGACTCTACCCTCTTACAAGGATGACAAGGGAGTTGAGATATGGGGTGTTACGGGAGGCGTATCGTACTCAGTGTGCATCTGCACAGCCTGTAGGTAGTGATCTTTCCAAGCATGACAACAGAGAATGCAGCCTTGCAGGTCCTCCTTGCTGGAAGAGACATATCCCTCAAAGATCCGGTCCAGGGAGATGGCGTGGCAGCATAAGCGGATGATCTCATTGCTCATCTGTGGAAGGAGTCCCCACAGCCTCTGTCCCCGCCTCCTTGACACCCAACTACTTCTCCGCATCCCCTGCCCGTGCCTCGTGTCTCAGCCCCCTACTGCTTGATTTGACTCCTGAAACTTATCCCACCCCTGGTTCTCCACCCCTGGCCACACCAACACCTCTGGGTTCCATGCCCACTCTCTGTCCTAGGTGGCCCCTTACTCTGCCTCAGCCCAGCTCTGCAGCCGCCCTGCCCAGCAAGGTCTCAGCTCAGTGTCCCTTCTCCCACTCTGGCTCTGTCACCCCCAGTGAATGCACCAGGCCCTGCTCCTCAAGAGCCCGTGCTCCTTCCTAAAGCCCCCCTCTCCCACTGCAGTCTCCATCTTGAGGAATGAGAAGAGCTTTTCCTTCCGCACAGCTCAGCTTGGGGGTCTGTTCTTCCTGCTGCTTCCCCGTGTTCCACCAACTCCTCTTCTGAAGCCCCTCTTCCTGCCTAAGCCACCTCCACCTAGAAACAGAAAGTCCAGCCCAGGCTGCAATGCGGAGCAACCCTACAGCAGACGATGCCGGTAGAAGCCTTCGGTCTCTGAGCAGAAAGGTCAACCTTCACTACCTTTTCAACCACAAATCATCTGCCAAATGCATTCCCCCTGCTTCAGAAAACCTGGCCACCCTCGTAAACCCCTCCACCCCGCCCTCGGCATATGCACACCTTTCGGAATAGTGAGGTCAGTCTCTCCCGAGTGTTGTAGTGGGGAGAGTTAACCCAGATGATGCGGATGAGACTGATCAGCTTAGGGAGCTTGCTAGAGATGTCCTTGGGCTTCATGAAAGCCAACTCCTGGTAAGGTTCCTTCAGGATTGACAAAAAGGTCAGGTTTGACTGTGCTTGACGCGAGCCATCCTGGCAGTAAAAAGAGACGAGAAGTAGATTTATGCACCGGAAAGCACTGATTCAACACAAGTGCTTTTTTTTTTTTTTTGAGACAGAGTTTTGCTCTTGTCACCCAGGCTGGAGGGCAATGGTGAGATCTCGGCTCACTGCAACCTCCACCTCCTGGATTCAAGCAATTCTCCTGCCTCAGCCTCCCGAGTAGCTGGGATTACAGGCATTCACCACCACGCCCAGCTAATTTTGTATTTTAGTAGAGATGGGGTTTCACCATGTTAGCCAGGCTGGTCTCAAACTCCTGACTTCAGGTGATCCACCCGCCTCGGCCTCCCAAAGAGCTGGGATTATAGGTGTGAGCCACCACGCCCGGCCTACAGGTGCTTTTTAACCACCTTCAACCCCATCCTGACTTGCCTCTACGAGGAAGCCCTCCCATCAGCCCTACACAGTAGCGATCATTTCAGGTCTCTGTGAGCCCTCAGAGCAGAGTTAGCACATGTCAACTTTTCTGTCTTTCCTCATGTGTGTGCCCCAGCTCCCCCACCAGACTGAGAATTCCCTCGAGTCTAGATTTTTCTAGATTTTGTGTCTATTCCTGTTCTCTCCAGTTGAATTCAGGACTCTGCACTAAGCGGACACTCTGTTGCTGTTGATCAACTGGCCGCACATCACTCTCATTCGTCCTCATAGTTGTCACCCAGTTCCCCTCACTGCCCTGTTCTCAGCCAGGACTTTCGGCTTCTCTAGTTAGTTCTGGCTCAATTCCCTTAATACCTAACCGAAAATTTCACCTAGGAAAACAGGTCTTCTATCTGTACTCTACAGGCCACTCTTAACCTCCTGTGTGACCTAGCACCAGCATAATCAGCTTGTCACATCATATCAATTTTTTTTTTAATGTTTATTGGCCAGGTGTGGTGGCTGACACCTATAATCTCAACACTTTGGGAGGCCAAGGATCACCAGGAGTTTGAGACCAGCCTGGACAACATAGTGAGATCCTACCTCTCCAAAAAAATTAAAAATTAGGCCAGGTGAGGTGGCTCACGCCTGTAATCCCAGCACTTTGGGAGGCCGAGGCGGGCAGATCACAAGGTCAGGAGATCAAGACCATCCTGGCTAACACCATGAAACCCCGTCTCTACTAAAAATACAAAAAATTAGCTGGGTGTGGTGGCACGTGCCTGTAATCCCAGCTACTCAGGAGGCTGAGGCAGGAGACTCGCTTCAACATGGGAGGCAGAGGCTGCAGTGAGCTGAGATCACACCATTGCACTCCAGCCTGGTCAACAGAGCAAGACTCTGTCTCAAAAAAAAAAAAAAAAAAAAAAAAAAAATTAACAATTGGGCTGGGTGAGGTAGCTCACGCCTATAATCCCAAAACTTTGAGAGGCTGAAGTGGGTGGATCGCTTGAGGTCAGGAGTTCGAGACCAGCCTGGGCAACATAGCAAAATCCTGTCTCTACAAAAAATACAACAGTTAGCTGGGCAGGCTGGTGTGCACCTGTAGTCCCAGCTACTTAGGAGGCTGATGTGGGAGGATCCCTTGAGCCCAGCAGGCAGAGGTTGCAGTGAGCGGAGATTGCACCACTGTACTCCAGCCTCCAGCACACTGTCTCAAAAGAAAAAAAAAAAGAAAAGGAAAGAAAAAGAGCCAGGTGCAGTGGCTCACACCTGTAATCCCAGCACTTTGGGAGGCCGAGGTGAGTGGATCACAAGGTCAGGCGTTTGAGACCAGCCTGACTAACATGGTGAAACCCCGTGTCTACTAAAAATACCCAAATTAGCCAGGTGTAGTGGCGGGCGCCCGTAATCTCAGCTATTTGGGAGGCTGAGGCAGGAGAATGGCTTGAACCTGGGAGACAGAGGTTGTAGTGAGCTGAGATCACGCCACTGCACTCCAGCCTGGGCGACAGAGCCAGACTCCATCTCAAAATTAAGAATAAAAAAGAAAAGCCGGGCGCAGTGGCTCACGCCTGTAATCCCAGCACTTTGGGAGGCCAAGGTGGGCGGATCACGAGGTCAGGAGATCGAGACCATCCTGGCTAACACGGTGAAACCACGTCTCTACTAAAAATACAAAAAATTAGCCGGGCGTGGTGGCGGGTGCCTGTAGTCCCAGCTACTGGGAAGCTGAGGCAGGAGAATGGTGTGAACCCGGGAGGCAGAGCTTGCAGTGAGCCGAGATGGCGCCACCGCACTCCAGCCTGGGTGACAAAGCTAGACTCCGTCTCAAAAAAAAAAAAAAAAAGAATAAAAAAGAAAAGAAAAAGAAAAAAAGTGTTTATCCCTTTTCCTTGGATTTTCCTTGGAAGGTGGATTCAAACGAAGAAAAAAAGTATTTATCTTGTAATTCCTGGGCTAAACCACATGAGCTCATCTTTGACTCCCATGCTGTCTAGTAATCCTGTTTTGTGTAATCTTATTTTCCCAGCTGGGTGGCAGGGGTTGTGCTCGCAGAAGGTACTCTACGTATATTTATTGGTTAACTCGATGTCTCCCTCCTTAGGGAACCTCTATGGTACTATTTTATACTCTCCTGCAAGTACAAGGCTGAACCCTGGGTGGGTCAGTCTATGCTGTCGAAGACTGCCTTGGCTCCCTCTCCTTAGCTCCCTGTATCATGCCAACCATTGCCCGCTTCTTGCTGAGCCTGAATCCTTTGATTCGCTCACAAACCTGGATCTGCTGTGCCAGCTTCATAAAGGGCGCCAAGTAGGACGATTTGGCAAGGTGCAGGATGGACTCAACGTGCTTCACTCCCTTCTTCACCAGCTGTTTACTGATGCCAGACAGGTCCATGCATCGGTTGCGCCAGAACTCAATCTCCTCCAGAGGACCTAAATTTTCTCCTGTCTCCACGGTCTCCTGGGCACTAAGCACCTCCTTTATCTGCCGGGTCCAGTGGATCATGGAGGCTGCAGGCGGGAGTACAAAATCTCCTGAATTTCTTCACACTGCTTTCCAACGGCATCCTTCCCTCTCCCCAACCCTGACAGAGACCTCCTAACCCAACTCCATTGTCAGCCTCCAGGCCTCCCCTTTCCCTCTCCCCTGTGATCGCCAGGTGACGCTGACAGTGCCAGCCACTCACTCTCTAGCCGCTGCACCAGCTCTTTGTCCTTTACCACCACTTCAGGCTTCATGTTCATGGCCTCTGCAGGGATGTAGAGGACCGTGTGCCCCTCCAGTTTGTACCGAGTGTCTAAGGAAAGGAAAGTTTGTGGAAGTGGACAGAGGGGATGAGTTCTTGCTGGCCCCGCAGGAATCATGGTTGATGATCGGTGGGGACCAGGAAGTATATGCATTTCAGGAGAGCAGGCGGGACAAATGATGACTTACGCTTTTTTGATATTGAGAAATGACCAAAGGCAAGAGGGAAACCTCATGGAGGTATAACGAGAAATTGCCAGAAAATAAGGTCAAAGATCTGTATCGCGCCTTCAACACTCTCTACCACGAGACATGCGAGTCCCCCCAGTGCCCTCACGGTACCTGTATTTCCCCTTCCCCTACATGTGCTCTTAGAAATTTCCAAGTCTAGGCTGAGCACGGTGGCTCAAGCCTGTAATCCCAGCCCTTTGGGAGGCAGAGACAGGCGGATCACGAGGTCAGGAGATCGAGACCATCCTGGCTAACACGGTGAAACACCGTCTCAACTAAAAAATACAAAAAACTAGCCGGGCGAGGTGGCAGGCGCCTGTAGTTCCAGCTACTCGGGAGGCTGAGGCAGGAGAATGGCGTAAACCCGGGAGGCGGAGCTTGCAGTGAGCCAAGATCATGCCACTGCACTCCAGCCTGGGCGACAGAGCGAGACTCCGTCTCAAAAAAAAAAAAAAAGTCTAAATTAAAGCAGGTCTGGCCAACCAGTTCTACAACAGAAAAGTGTGTCTGGATCAGAAAGCAGATCTTGGCAGGGCGTGGTGGCTCACACCTGTAATCCCAGCACTTTGGGAGGCCAAGCAGGTGGATCATGAGGTCAGGAGTTCGAGACCAGCCTGGCCAACATGGTGAAACCCCATCTCTACTAAAGATACAAAAAATTAGCCAGGCATGGTGGCAGGCGCCTATAATCCCAGCTACCTGAGAGGCTGAGGCAGGAGAATCGTTTGAACCCAGGAGGCAGAGGTTGCAGTGAGCCGAGATCACGCCATTGCACTCCAGCCTGGGCAATAGGGCGAGACTCCATCTCAAAAAAAAAAAAAAAAAGAAGAAGAAGAAGAAGGCGGATCTTGTACTCTATTCTATCCATTCAATAAGCATGCTGAATACTTCCTCCACACAGGTGCTCAGACGAATGTCCCACCACCTCACTAATTGTACAGTTGGGGGACACTAAGGAGAAACTAGTCACCTTCCACTTACCTGTCAGGCAGGCCAAGAACTTGTGCAGATGAGAAGCAAAATGATTTCTAATGCTCTCAGGCCAGGTTGTGTTTGCAAAGATCTGAGGTGCAAAGACTCCACTGACCAGCCGAAGCAGGGCCGGGATATAGGGGCCCCGCACCGTCCCAAACTGCACGGTTGCCTCAAAGTTCTCCCGGGTGATGGGGACCGGTGCTTGGCGAATGAAATAGACAAGCTGGTTCTGGGTCTGCATGGAAGACAGTAGATCAGAGTTCAGTCTCCAGGCCCAGCCATGACACCAAGTCACAAAAGCCCGGCTGAGTTCTTTCTCACGTCCCTCAGGGTATCCTGATCCTTCTCTAAATGGAAGTGCCATGAAGTGCTTCCTGTTCTCTTCATGGATATAAGATTCCATATCCAGAGATGTGGGGAGGAAATGCAGAGAGTATGCCTTGAGAGTAGGGACTGTACATTTTGTCCAACTTGGCTCCAGAACCTAGTACAGTGCCTGGTATATAGTAGATGGTCAATAATGTTTGTTGAATGGATCGATAGAAAGAAAGGATGGAATGGAGGAAGCACATCAGCCAATGAAAAAGCAGAAAGGAGAAGGACTGGAAGGAAGAGAAAATTGTCTAGGGTTTTCCATTTTGATAGCATATATTTCTCCCAAAATTTTACATTTATGCTTCAGTTTTGCTTATGGTGAGTTTTCTGGTTTACATACAAAACATATCTTTCATGTAATTAAATATAAAACTCCTTAAAGTTCTGACTGCTACATACTTAGAAAGGCCATGTCCACCCTAATATCCGACTCATCTGTTTTGTTTTTTTTAGTGCTTTTGTGACTAGTCTTGACACTTTATTTAATTTTTTTTTTTTTTTTTTTTTTGAGACAGAGTCTTGCTCTGTCACCCAGGCTGGAGTGCAGTGGCGCAATCTCAGCTCACTGCATTCTCCGCCCCCCGGGTTCAAGTGATTCTCCTGCCTCAGCCTCCTGAGTAGCTGGAATTACGGGCCCGCACAACTACACCTAGTTATTTTTTGTATTTTTAGTAGAGACGGGGTTTCATCAGGTTGGCCAGGCTGGTCTCAAACTCCTGACCTCAGATGATCCACCTGCCTTGACCTCCCAAAGTGCTGGGATTACAGGGGCAAGCCACCAGGCCCGACTGACAATTTATTTAATTTTAAAAACAAATTAAAGCACAAGGAAGAAATTAATAATCATCTGTCTTCTTACTATCCAAAAATAAATACTGGCATTTTGTGTCCTTTTTTTTTTTTTTTTTTTTTTTTTTTTTTTTTTTTTTTTTTTTGTGAGAGGTGG
>NW_016814433.1:3217057-3222797 GCF_001698545.2 Rhinopithecus bieti | reverse complement strand
TTTTTTTGAGACGGAGTCACTCTGTCATCCAAGCTGGAGAGCAATGGTGTGATCTCGGCTCAACGCAACCTCTGCCTCCCTGGTTCAAGTGATTCTCCTGCCTCAGCCTCCCAAGTAGCTGGGATTACAGATGCACGCCGCCATACCCAGCTAATTTTTTTGTATTTTAGTAGAGATGGGGTTTCACCGTGTTGCCCAGGCTGGTCTCGAACTCCTGAGCTCAGGCAATCCACCCGTCTTGGCCTCCCAAAATGCTAGGGTTACAGGCGTGAGCCACCATAATTTTTAAATTTTTAACTTTTTTTTTTTTTGAGACAGACTCTTGCTCTGTCACCCAGGCTGGAGTGCAGTGGCACAATCTTGGTTTGCTGCAACCTCCACCTCCTGGGTTCAAGCGATTCTCGTGTCATGGCATTGATAGTTCTAATAGTCCAGGCCAGTTTTCTTTTTCCAATATGTCTCTTAATTTGGATTTATCTGATTGTCTCCTTATTGCCAGATTCAAGTTAAATATTCTTAGCAGGATTACCACATAGGGGATATTCCTAAGGAATTAATTTTTCCTACAATTGAGTAGCTTAGCCAAGATGTATATTGACATTAACCACTGTGTGACAAGTTTTGTGGAATACAGTGTGTCGTTTTTGATTCCCAGATTCAGTTCCTTCTGCATTTCAGGGAAATTATTTGTATTTTACCTTTACATTTATATTGTTTCATTTGTTGGTGCTCTATACAAGATCATCATGTTAGTCTTTCATATCTGTTAGCTTCTCTAATTGTGTTAATGTCCTTGGCTTGTTCTTCTGCATACACTGATTACCTCTAGCCTCTCCTCTTGTCAGTGATAGGATTTTCTGGGTTAGCTATTCAGTTCCTTGCTATTTCCAATCTACTGGTTTTGTAACAAGCGGCTTTATTCATTTCCTAAAATCTGCAATCTCCCTTTTATCTTATTCTCACATTTTATCATTTCAGCGCTCAACTTTTTTTTAATTGAATTCCTGGTCTTATCAAATTGTAGTAGAACATGGTACGGCTGTGAGGAATCTCCTCTGTTCATTCAGTTATGTTTTCCTCTTTTGCATGCTTTGTTCCTCTTTTTTCTTTGATGTAATGTGCTTGCAGTTGCCATGAAATTTCTTTTCATGTTGCTCGTGCTTGGGCAGCAAGCGTGTGAACTCATTCTTTTTGCTCTAATGTACTGTGGGTGACTTGACCTCCCACTATGAGCGACCAGTTTATTTTTGCCCCTGGAAGTTAAAGTGAAAGGGTTGGGTGTTTTATCTTTTATTCACTTTTCTTTGGCCTAAGAGAATTGCCTCAGGGAAATGGACAGGTGGTTAGTGCTAATCTAAGGCAGTGAAAAATCTTTGTTAAAACAACTCGGCTCAGGCCAGGTATGGTGGCTCACACCTGTAATCCCAGCACTTTCGGAGGCCAAGGCAGGTGGATCACCTGAGGTCGGGAGTTCGAGACCAGCCTGACCAACATAGAGAAACCCCATCTCTACTAAAATTACAAAATTAGCCTGGTGTGGCGGTGCATGCCTATGATCCCAGCTACTTGGGAGGCTGAGGCAGGAGAATCGCTTGAACGTGGAAGGCAGAGGTTGCAGTGAACCGAGATTACGCCACTGCACTCCAGCCTGGGCAACAAGAGCAAAATTCCGTCTCAAAAAAAAACAAAAAAACAAAAAACAAAAAAACACCCCTAGGCTCCTCCTCTCTCCCCCTTTTTTTTTTTTTTTGAGATGGAGGTCTTGCTATGTTGCCCAGGATTGATTCGAACTCCTGGGCTCAAGTGATCCTCTGGCTTCAGCCTCCAAAGTAGCTGGGACTAAATGACTAAAGGCACATGCCTTTCTCTCTATTAAGATTTGATTACACCCTCTCAAGTTCACTCCATGTAGCTGGGGGAGCACCATTCTTTGACTCGGTGCATGTGTTTTTCACTGGTCACCCACTTTTAAAGTGTATTATATTAAATTTGTTTACTCTCAGGGGTTTTGTGTGTGTGTGTTTTTGGTTGGTTTGTTTTTTTTTATTTTTTGATAGTTTTACTTTTTGCTCATTTTATCAGGTATTCAAGGGTAATAATTTTTTATGGAAGTTTCAACTGGTCTTTTTTTTTTTTTTTTTTTTGAGACAGGGTCTCACTCTGTCACCCAGGCTGGAGTGCAGTGGAGTGATCACACCTCACTGCAACCTCCACCTCCCAGGCTCAAGTGATCCTCCCACCTCAGCCTCCCAAGTAGCTGGGACTATAGGTGTGCACCATCATGCCTGGCTAATTTTTGTATTTTTTGTAGAGATGGGGGTTGCACTATGTTACCCAGGCTGGTCTCGAACTCCTAGGCTCAAGCAATCAGCCTGCCTCAGCCTCCCGAAGTGCTGGGATTACAGGCACAAGCTACCACGACCAGCTTCAACTGGCCATCTTAGCTCAGGAGAATACAATTAAGTCTGTTATTGGCCAGGCTCAGTGGCTCACACCTGTAATCCCGGCGCTCTGGGAGGCTGAGGTAGGTGGATCACCTGAGGTCAGGAATCTGAGACCAGCCTGGCCAACATGGTGAAACTCTGGCTCTACTAAGAATACAAAAATTAGCTGGGCATGGTGGCAGGCACCAGTAATCCCAGCTACTCAGGAGGGTGAGGCAGGAGAATGGCTTGAACCCGGGAAGCAGAGGTTACAGTGGGCCAACATCATGCCATTGCGCTCCAGCCTGGGCAACAAGAGCGAAATTCCATCTCCAAAAAAAAAAAAAAAAAAGAATATATTTCAACATGGTAAATAGATTTTTTAATTGAAAAGCTTCATGTTCCATATGTTTCCCAATTCTATTCATTGAATAATCCATCCTTCCCCAACATCCTGGCCAACATGGTGAAACCCCGTCTCTATTAAAACTACAAAAATTAGCCGGGCATGGTGGCGGGGACCTGTAATCTCTGGTACTTGGGAGGCTGAGGCAGGAGTATCACTTGAACCCAGGAGGCAGATGTTGCAGTGAGTGGAGATCTCGCCATTGCACTCCAGACTGGTCTCGAACTCCTGACCTTGTGATCCACCCACCTCGGCTTCCCAAAGTGCTGGGATTACAGGCGTGAGCCAAATATGATACTTTTTTATATAAAATAATCTTTATGATATTAAGATTCCTACTCACAAACAAGTTGTGGTTCATCATTTCTTCAAGTCGTTTTTCATGGCCTACAACAAAGTTGTTTTCTTTCATATAAATCCTACTTTTATATTAAAATGTATATTCAGATATAAACATATTTTGCAAATTTTGGTTCCTTTTGCTAATGAAATATTTTTTCATTGTTTTGTGGCTGATTACTGCCAGTGCACGGGGGAAGAGGTCTTTTGCCCGTGTTCAATGCGGAATGCTTCACAAATTGTGTCATTGTTCCATAGGGCCATGTCAATCATCCTCATCCTTTCCGCTTTTGTATATGTGCTGCCAATAAGAGCAAAGCAACAGCCTTTTAACTTTTCCAACATTTTATTTCCAAAATTTTCAAAGATATATACAAAAAAGTTCAAAAAATTTTACAATGATGACCTGTACGACCACCACCCAACAATATTTTCCTATCCATGTATCTTTTAACCGTCTCCCTACCCTAGGTCTACCCTTGTCTAATGTATTATCCACATTGTTGAAATAGTTATCTATCTAAGCTATAAAAGACTTCAATAGCACTCTCTGGGATAGTGGCCAAATTCTCGAGTGTAACATACAACACGGCCCTTCACAAGCTAACCCTTTCAGTATCACTTCCCACTACTTCTCTTTTCTTTGTACATAGAGTAGGCTTCGCTGATAGCTCTTACCTAGTCTTGATGGAATCCTACTTACCCTTCATCCCAGCTCAAATAGCACCTCCACCATCAAGCCTTCCCAGAATTCCACTGGCTCCATTAGTTGCTCCCATAACGCTCCTATAAAGCTTTGCCCATGATCACAAACTATAGTAAATATTTGCTTATACGTCTGTCTTCCCCACTAGATCATGACAGCATTCTTTTTTTTTTTTTTTTTGAGACAGTCTTTCTCTGTCACCAGGCTGGAGTGCAGTGGCATGATCTCTGCTCACTGAAACCTCCGCCTCCCGGGTTTAAGCGATTCTCCTGCCTCAGCCTCCCAAGTAGCTGGGATTACAGGTGCCCGCCACCACGTCCGGCTAATTTTTGTATTTTTAGTAGAGATGGGGTTTCACTGTGTTAGCCAGGGTGGTCTGGACCTCCTGACCTCACGATCCACCCACCCGCCTCAGCCTCCCAGAGTGCTCGGATTACAGACATGAGCCACCGCACCCGGCCCATGACAACATTCTTGCGTCATCCTTCTTCCCATCCTTGCCACCAGGTAGGGTGCCTGACACAGTGGGGCTCAATAGGCCATGGGCACAGGAGATGACAAGACTTAAGGATGACGGAGGAACTGAGAGCCCTCAGCTCTCTGTAGGACCACCTTTGACCTGGAATGTAGGGTACGCACCTGTACAGGCATGCCCAGATCTAGCTTCAGCCCAAAACAAGGGTCAATGAAGATGGTGAGGATGGATTCTGTAGGGTCCTGGGCAAAGTGTTCCAGAATGGCATCGTGCTCCTGTGTCCACACTGCATCCGCCAGTCCTGTCAGCGCAGCTCGGGAAAGGAAGAGGGGTTTCTACAGAAGGAGAGCAGACAGAGGGCCAAAGTAACTATGACTGCCAGGATGAGTCATTCCTCCCATCCACAATCACAAGTGAGGACATGGGAGATGAGAGAAGCCAGACAGGTTCAGAATGGTGAGGAGAAACCGAACGATAGCTTTCAAGCTTTGAAAGAAACAGAACAATAAGATGTCTTGCCTCTAAGCGTAAAAAAAAAAAGAACAGATCGTAGAGGAAGATTGGGATATTATCCTCCCAGTGCAAGAGATTATCTTTATGCCTGTGGGTTTTAAAAATGTCAGCCCTTGATCTCAAAGGTAAAAGTGAATTAAGGGAATGTGTAGGATATTAGCCTACATCAAGCAATTAGGAGCAGGGAGACCACAAGCTGGAAAAGGGAGAGGGTACAGGAGCACTTTCTTCACAATGGAGTCCAAAAGAAGTGTAAAATACTGGGTAAAAGTCAGTTGGTTCAGCAGTAAGGAAAAAGTGAGGAGGTGAAAAAGACATGAAAACACCAAAGAAGGCCGGGCACGGGGTCTCACGCCTGTAATCCCAGCACTTTGGGAGGCCAAGATAGGCATATCACCTGAGGTCAGGAGTTCAAGACCAGCCTGGCCAACATGGTGAAACCCCGTCTCTACTAAAAATACAAAAATCAGCCGGGCATGGTGGTGGGCGCCTGTAGTCCCAGCTACTTGGGAGGCTGAGGTAGGAGAACTGCTTGAACCCAGGAGGCAGAGGTTGCAGTGAGCCGAGATTGCACCACTGCACTCCAGCCTGGGCAACAGAGCAAGACTTGGTCTCAAAAATAAATAAATAAATAAAGGAAATCAGAAGATACAAAGATACAGCTCAGTGAACTTGCAAAGTATTTTCATCTTTCCTCCTAGAAAAAGGAATCTCTCTTAAAGTTTCCAGGTCAAGAAAAATTAATAGTGATGTAAAATCTTTCCTATAATACATATACACAGGGTGAACCAGTAAGAAAACACTAAAACTCAATAAATAAATAGACAAAAGGACCTGAATAAACATGTCATTTTTTTTTTTTTTTTTTTTTTTTTTTT
>NW_016814433.1:3202645-3215929 GCF_001698545.2 Rhinopithecus bieti | reverse complement strand
GAGTAGCTGGGACTACAGGCGCCCGCCTCGTCGCCCGGCTAGTTTTTTGTATTTTTTTTAGTAGAGACGGGGTTTCACCATGTTAGCCAGGATGGTCTCGATCTTCTGACCTCGTGATCCGCCCGTCTCGGGCTCCCAAAGTGCTGGGATTACAGGCTTGAGCCACCACGCCCGGCCAAGAGTGTTAGTTTCACTTATAATATTCATGAAAGTATTCTGAGAGCAAAAAATTAGAAATGGCAAAATGTCAAAGAGTAATGGTAAACTATGGTATCTGCATAGAACATGGAACGCTATGTGGCCGTGAAAAGTGGTGGTTGCAAATTGCTGGCCCTGTGGCTTACACATATAATCCCAGCTCTTTTGGATGCTGAAGCAGGAGGACTGCTTGAGTCTTGAGAGTTCAAGACTAACCGTGGCAACACAGTTAGACCACAATCTTCACCAAAAAAAAAAGAATTTTTTTTTTTTTAATTAGCTGGGTATGGTGGCACATGCTTGTAGTCCTAGCTACTCAGGAGGCTGAGGCAAGAAAACCACTTAAGCCTGGGAGTTCAAAGTTGCAGTAAGCTATGATTGTTTCACTGCACTCCTGATTGGACAACAGAGAGAAATCCTGTTTCTTAAAAAAAAAAAAAAGTTTACAAAGAGTATGTAATGTGAATAATAATAGCTGGGCATGGTGGTTCACACCTGTAATCTCAGCACTCTGGGAGGCCAAGGTGGGTGGATCACTTGAGGCCAGGAGTTCAAGACCAGCCTGGCCAACATGGCAAAACCTTGTCTCTACTAAAAATACAAAAATTAGCCAGGTGCCTGGACATAGTGCCTCACATCCCTAATCCTAGCACTTTGGGACACTCATATCCCTAATCCCAGGAGGATCACTTGAATCCAGGAGTTCAAGACCAGCCTGGACAACGCAGCAAGACACTGTCTCAAAAAAAAAAAAAAAAAACTAGCCAGATGTGGTGGCAGGAACCTGTAGTCCCAGCTACTCAGGAGACTGAGGCATGAGAATCGCTTGAGCCTGGGAGGCGGAGATTGAAGTGATCCCAGATCATGCCACTGCACTCCAGCCTGGGCAAGAGACCAAGATTCTGTCTCAAACAATAATGATAATAATAAAAATAAAATATTTTGTGAAAAGGTGTAATACAAAATCGTAACATATGGACTGGGCGCAGTGGCTCACACCTGTAATCCTAGCACTTTGGGAGGCCGAGGCGGGTGTATTACCTGAGATCAGGAGTTCAAGGCCAGCCTGGCCAATATGACGAAACCCTGTCTCTACTAAAAATACAAAAATTAGCTGGGCGTGGTGGTGCATTCCTGTAATCCCAGCTACTTGGGAGGCTAAGGAGGGAGAATCACTTGCACCCCGGAGGTAGAGGTTGCAGTAAGCCGAGATCATGCCACTGCACTCCAGTCTGCTCGAAGGGAGTGAGACTCCATCTCAAAAACAAAAACAAAAAAGTAACATGATAAAGTTAGGATTATACAAAAACAAACTTACAAGCCTGTGCACAAAAGTAAAATATATATCAAAATATCATTTGGCGTTTTTTGTTTTTTGTTTTTTTGAGACAGAGTTTAGCTCTTGTTGCCCAGGCTGGAGTGCAATGGCACGATCTCGGCTCACTGCAACCTCTGCCTCCCGGGTTCAAGCAATTCTCCTGCCTCAGCCTCCCAAGTGGCTGGGATTACAGGCACCTGCCACCATGCCGTGCTAATTTTTATATTTTTAGTAGAGATGGAGTTCACCATGTTGGCCAGGCTGGTCTCGAATCCTGACCTCAGGTGATCCACCCACCTTGGCCTCCTAAAGTGCTGGGATTATAGGCTTGAACCACTGTGCCTGGCCAGACATATCAAAATATTAATATTAAATGTGTTTGGGCAGTAATACCATGAGTTTTCTGTTTTACTTTTCTGTCTCTTGCCATTTTTTTCTTTGATAGTCATTACTTTTTTCTCCCTTTTTGAAAAATGTCAGGGTCACCACTCTATTCTTCTCACCCAGGTAACTATGGTCATGACTAGGCTTTGATGCAACTTGGAAATAAAGAAGCAGAGGTCATTTAGTGCCATTTCTCAAGGTGATTGAAGCAGCTTCTGTAAATTCTTCAGCCAAAGAAAAGAACTGAAGGAAAGGTGGAAAGAGAATGTCTTAGAAATTAGTATCCAATTAGGACAATATCTTCCCAGCTCGTTCAACTTGTTCAGGTGTTCACCCACATGATGAATAAGCTCATCACAGTTTGACCCAAGGTGGGGAGAGAAGAGAGACCTGTGTCTTACTTAAAGCCCTCCTCTCTCCTGGCGAAGGCACAGATGACTCCGTCTTTTACTCAGTGAACTGGATTTGTGGTGAGTAGGCTAACAGCAGAGAGCAGGTAAAAGAAGTGGCAGACAAGAGAGAATTCCTCATGCGCCATCCACAACTGATCCTTTGATTCGCCAGTTATTGGGGAGAATATATGCCGCAGGGAAGACCCAGGCCTACCACATCTGCCTCAGGCTCCACCGATTCTTCACTCTGTGCTTGAGGTCCCTCCAACCGTGGCTCTGGGAAGAATAAAGATACAAAAAGGAAGGCATTCCTTGGAAAGTTAAACACAGCCGAGCGCGGTGGCTCACGCCTGTAATCCCAGCACTTTGGGAGGACTAGGCGGGCAGATCACCTGAGGTCAGGAGTTCGAGACCAGTCTGGCCAATATAGTGAAACCCCGTCTCTACTAAAAATACAAAATTAGCCAGGCGTGGTGGCAGGTGCCTGTAATTCCAGCTACTTGGGAGACTGAGGCAGGAGAATCACCTGAACCCAGGAGGCAGAGGCTGCAGTGAGCCATAATCGTGCCACTGCCCTCCAGCCTGTGAGACAGAGTGAGATCCTATCTCAAAAAAAAGAAAAAAAAAGCCAGGCGCGGTGGCTCACGCCTGTAATCCCAGCACTTTGGGAGGCCGAGGCAGGTGGATCACGAGGTCAGGAGATCAAGACCATCCTGGCTAACATGGTGAAACCCCGTCTCTACTAAAAAATACAAAACGTTAGCCAGGCGCGGTGATGGACGCCCGTAGTCCCAGCTACTCGGGAGGCTTAGGCAGGAGAATGGCGTGAACCCGGGAGGCGGAGCTTGCAGTGAGCAGAGATTGTGCCACTGCACTCCAGCCTGGGCGACAGAGCGAAGACTCTGTCTCAAAATAAAAAAAGAAAGAAAGAAAGCTAAATGCAGTCATCCAATGACCCAGCAATTCCACTTCTAGGTAGAGACCCGTGAGACCTGAAAGCAAGGACTCAAAGAGTTATTTTTATTACAGCGTTCGCAGCAGCATTATTCACAATAGGCAAAAGGTGGCAACAGCCCAGTGTCCTCTAACAGAGGAATGGATAAACAAAATGTGATGTAAACATGCCGTGGGATATTATTCAGCCATCAGAAGACATGGTGGTGCGGTTCATGCTACGACATGGATGAGTCTTGAAAACACAGTGCCAAGTGAAAGAAACTCGTCATGAGAGGCCACTAGATGAAATGTCCAGCATAGACAAATCCATAAAGACAGAAAATAGATGAGTGGTTCCTGGGATCTGGAGGATAGGGGGAACCAGGAGTGACTGCTAAAAGACGAGGCTCTGATGCAACTTAGAACTAAAGATACAGGAGTCACCTGGTGCCAATTTCTCAAGGTGCTTAAAGTGGCTTTCTTTTGGCGGGATAAAAACGTTCTAAAATTAGATAGTGGGAACGTTGCACAGCTTTGTGAATATACCAGAAACCACTGAATTGTAGATTTTAAAAGGGTAAATTTTATAGTCAGTGAATTATCTCTCAATTTAATGTAAAAAGCTGACTGGGGGCCAGGCACGATGGCTCACACCTGTAATCCCAGCACTTTGGAAGGCCAAGGCTGGCGGATCGCCTGAAGTTAGGCGTTCAAGACCAGCCTGGCCAAGATGGTGAAACCCCTTGTCTACAAAAATACAAAAAATTAGCTGGGCATGGTGGCGGGTGCCTGTAATTCTAGCTACTCGGGAGGCTGAGGCAGGAGAATCGCTTAAACCCAGGAAGCGGAGGTTGCAGTGAGCCGAGATTATGCCACTGCACTCCAGCCTGGGTGAAAGAGCGAGATTCTGTCTCCAAAAAATTAAAAATAAAACAAACACTGACTGGGGTAGGGGTGAGGGAATGAAGGTGGTTAGTACTGAGGTTATTCCAGGCACGCAACTTCTGGCCCTCCATCTTACCCCCACTCCTTTTCCCACATGGAGAAGTTGAGGCTCATACGAATCAGTCCTTCTCCAAACCACTGGCCTGCTGGGCACTCAGTAATGCCACGCCCACTCTGGACTCCCATAAAACCCAAGGGCTCTCTTTCTCTGCCTCCTGATCTACTGGTCACACAGGAGATTGGGGTAGAACTGGTGGCCTTCCCATCCCCCAGGGACTGAAAGGAGGAAGGAACAAATGAGATATAACCAAAAGGCCATAGGGAACAGGACACTCCACCCTGGCTTCCAGAAAGGAAAACTAAGAGGGGAATGAGGCATAGAGGCCAGGGCAGGAAGGCATGAAAAGATGGAATAGGCAATTCCGGAGCTTAGCGGTAGGTGAGTGATCCAACTCCCTTGGGAAAACTGCTGGCATTCAGGTTCCAGATAAGAACTAGGCCAGGGGAGGCCGGGCGCGGTAGCCCACGCCTGTAATCCCAGCACTTTGGGAGGCCAAGGCAGGTGGATCATTTGAGAATAAGAGTTCGAGACCAGCCTGGGCAACACAGTGAAACCCCATCTCTACTAAAAATTCAAAAATTGGCCGGGTGTGGTGGCGCATGCTTGTAATACCAGCTACTCAGGAGGCTGACGAAGGAGAATCGCTTGAACCCGGGAGGTGGAGGTTGCAGTGAACTGAGATTGCACCACTGCACTCCAACCTGGGCAACTGAGCGAGACTCTGTCTCAAAAAAAATAAATAAATAAAATAAGCTGGGCATGGTGGTGTGTGCCTGTAATGCCAGTTACTTGGGAGGCGGAGGCACAAGAATCACTTGAGCCCAGGAGGCAGAGGTTGCAGTGAGCTGAGATTGTGCCACTGCACTCCAGGCTGGGTGAGAGAGTAAGACTTTGTCTCAAAAAAAAAAAAAAAGAAAGAAAGAAAGAAAAAAGAAAAGAAAAGAAAGTTTAGAGCTGGGAGAGGCAGAAATCCTTGCTATTCGAAGGCCAACACGTTCATTTTAAAGCTCCTTCCCTTCCCTCCCCAGAGGTTTCTCCAAACTGAACCTCACTGCCTTCCCTCCCATCTTCCCCTACTCCTCCTAGCACCCAGCAGTCCCATTTTAACTGCTTTCACCTGAGCTCTTCAGAACTCAGAAGAATAAATTCTGCACATTTCTAAGATCCTGGAACCTAAGGCAGGTTCTTATGGCCCAGGGACTTTTCTCCCATGCCCACGCTTAATCTCTCAACCTTTCATCTTAGAAGGAGATTCTATTTCTTTTCTGCTTGACAAGCTAGTATCAGTGTAAAGGAACTCCAGGTAAAGAAGGAGGTCTACACTTAGCTCATAGTCCTGTCTACACTGACCAGTGCTCTCAGGGAGAGCCCAGCAATAGCAACAACTACCAAAAACCTTCCAATCTTACTGGCTCTGGCTCACCCACAGGAAAGGAATTGCTCAGGTCAAAGCCACAAGAGGCAGCCTCTTTAAACCTTTCCTCCCTAGATCTAGACTGCTTTCCTGTCGTCCTGAACCTGAACCTCCGCAGTCTACCAAGTCCCTGCCAAAATGAAGGCGGAGATACAAGAGCCTTAAACAGATGGTAGAAAGCATCAGCCGGGCTTAGGATTCAAAGGGTGGCAAAACAGGCTGAGTCTCCATGGTGATGGGCTTAATGGGAGAAAAACATTATTTGTTTTGCCACCCAGGGTGAAAATGGGAAAAAGGAAGAGATCAAACCCTCTTCAGTGGGGTAGGAGCAACCAGGAACACTTGAAATAAGGAGTAAGAGGTTAGAGAAAGGACTGGCTGGTGAACTCCTGGTATATTGTGTGAAATTTTAAGACAGAAAGAACAACAACGAGGCTGGCCAGGAGGAAGACACACAAGAAAGGGACCCAGTGGCAGGGCTGCTGAACGTCCATGGCTGGGGGCGTCACTTAGCTCCTGTTTCCTACCCAGAAGCAACAGTGCCTGCTCCCCAGCCCTAAAACGCCTCCAAGCCCCTCTGACTTTCCCCACCCTCCACTGCTAAGCATCCTCTACCCCAGCAAGTACCCACCAGGCTCCTCCTTGGGGAGCTCAGCCTGCGGCTCTGGCTCACTGACAGCCAGGGCGTTCCCCTGCTCCTCTGTGGCCACAGCAGCCTGAGCGGCCCGCCCTGACCGGCTTGCCCGGGAGTTTCCTCGGCCACTCGATCGCTGCTTCTTTTCAGCTTTGCTGGACATCGTGCAGGCAAAACCTACAGGTACACAGGAGTGGAAAGTCCACAACCAGATACCACCCCCAAACCAGCCCCCTGATACAAGCAGTCCCCTTTGAATTCATAAATTGACTGAAACTCAATATGATCATCTTTTCTGGTGGTACCTACACCCTGCTCCATTAACCACAAGGGCTCTGTATTCCACAGAGGCCTGGGAGGCCTTGCCGTTCTTCCCTAAGATATCCTACTGTCTTCAGGACACTGGGTTAAAAATCAAAGTCAGTCCCGCAAGGCACTAGGAATAAATGGCAGTTAAAGACGATGACCAGGCTGGGTGTGGTGGCTCATGCCTGGAATCCCAGCACTTTGGGAGGCTGAGGCGGATGGATCACCTCAGGTCAGGAGTTCAAGACTAGCCTAGCCAACGTGGCAAAACCCCATCTCTACTAAAAATACAAAAAAATAGCCAGGTGTGGTGGTGTGCACCTGTAATCCCAGCTACTGGGGAGGCTGAGGCAGGAGAATCGCTTGACCCCGAGAGGCAGAGGCAAGAGCCAAGATCACACTACTGTACTCCAGCCTGGGTGACAGAGTGAGACTCTGTCTCAAAAAAAAAAAAAAAAAAAGAAAAGATGGCCAAATAGACACCCCACTAATGAGGATTTAGAACCTCTATCTCTGCCCCAGGGTATGAGAACATAAGATAATCAGGAAAAGATCTATCAAGCTGAAGTGCGGTTACCCAAACCCTCATCCACTCTAACCTCCAGGACCATAAGTGAGTGAGAGAGGCCCAAGGAAGGGGTGCACATCCCCCACCCTCTGTCACTGTTCAATCATTCAAGCAAACCAAGATGATTTTCCTATGTACCTCTTTTCCTCCCAAGTTAAATGGAAAAATGCTCCTCCCAACCCCATTAAAATCTGCAACATCTGTTAACAAAGAAAAACAGTATTTGCCACCTGGCTCTTTGGCTTTCAATTCCTGAGGGGCAGGAACACTGCTTTGTGTGTACTGAGGTCTCTCAGCACAGTTGGCTGAGGAACTGTGTGCTAACTGTTAAGGTCAGTCAGGATCATTTATTTGACTCAAAATGCCCTGAGAACAGATTGGAAGCAAGAAGGACAAAAGTCATTCAATCATAAATTTAAATTGTGTAATGAGGAAAAAGCAGTTGGGGCACGAGGAAGGCCACAGTGGTGCCTCTCTCAGAAAGGTAGGCTGGCAGGAAGCGGGCATCTCGGGCAGGTGCTCAGAATCTCAAGGGTAAAAGTTTGAGGCGCTGGGCACTCTCTTTTCATTCAGCTGCAGCCTAACGCCACCTGTGACTCTCCTTCCTCATCCCCACAGGCTGCCACAGGCATTGATCTCTGGTTATGAATTTCAAACCTGAAGGATTTGTACTTTGCTCCAAGGAAAAACGTTCTGTTAGGCCAACAAATCAATAAAACCAACCACAGCAAGGAGGCTTCCTCCATCAGTCTCCAGGGAAGCGTCAAGCTGCGCTTTCCTGCCTCAAACTGGAGCCTGAGGCGCATGCACTGTGGGATTCACCACGCGTTCCCACACCGCAGGCCCCAGGAGGAACTGCTCTGCTAACCCAGGGCTCACTCTATTACTAGGAAATACCGCAGGGTCCAGGCTTTCTCCTTAAACTGGTTACCAGCAGGCAAATTTCCCCTCAAAATCGCTTTTCCCCCCAACTGTCACAACTGCCCCTTCTCCTCCCCTCCCCTCACAACTATTCCTTGCTCCCCCTCCCTCCACACTGCCTCTTCTCCCCCACAACTGTCCCTTCCTACCCCGACACTACTGCCCCTTCTCCCCAGCACTCCTTCCCTCCTTCCCTCTGCCCCCGACACACACCTCGCCACGCTGACCCTCTCCTCCCTAGACCGACCGATGGGCCACTCTGACTAAGAAGTTGCCCAGCGCGGCCTTCTCGGGCAGGCGTCTGCACGCGTCCCCATAGCAACCCCGGGCAGGGAGGGGCGACGGGCGGGTGCGCGGCTCCACGAAGCCCGACTCCTCCGCGCAGGCGCCCTGGATCCCCGCTTCCCGGCCCTACCCCGCCCAGGTCTACCCCTCAGGGACCCGGGGCTTGAAGGCTCCGGGACTAAGGGAAAGTAGCCACATCTGGCGAGCCGGAGGTGCGGGGGGCGGGGGCTGGTGTCAAGACCCAGCTGGAAGGGCTGGGGCGAGAGACAGTGAGCTACCGCCTCGCAGGACATTGAAAAAGGCAAGGGGAACCCAAGCGCCCGACCCTGCGCCCAGGTCTGTGCGCCCCAGCCGGAACGGGTCCAGCAGATGGCGCCGGGCGCCCCCCCGGCGAGGCGTATTCGCGATCTAGAAGGCGTTCCAGGATTTCCAGGCAGCCGTGGCTGCAGCTGGATCCGGGGGAAAAACCGGGGCTGGAGCACCCTTGCCCTTCTGCTTCTTCCCCCTTCTTAGTTCGGATTGGGGTCTAGGATTGCGGGGCGGGGAAAGGGAGGGAAGACTGGAACTGGAGTTTTGGGAATCTGAGGATTGGCTTTCGAAAGCGTCGCTGATTTTTTGGGGGGGACGAGAGGCGGGGACTCCCTGGGGAAGGTGACCGGGCCTGGGAGGGGCTTCGCTCTCCATAGGAACAAAGGCTGCGTCGTGAGAGAGGAGGCGAGAGGGGAGGGCTATGAGGGCCGGGGCAGATCTCCAAGGATGCCAGGGGGCGCTGCGGGCCGGGGCTGCTAGAAGGCGCCTGGAGGACCGCTATACCTGGGGCCGGGAGGAGCTTTGGGGAGACCTGGGAAATACAGGGAGGAAGCCGAGTCGGGGGATGGGAAGGCGCCCTCCCTGCTTCCATCAATAGTGCCTAATTAAGACAAAGCCAGCAGCGAGCCCACTGATTACATTTCCATGAGGAACGAAATTGATGACATTTTCTTTGCTGGATGAGGAGAAGAGAAGCTGGCACCTCAGTTCCCCCTTTTTCTGTTTGGCGTTTACACCTGACAGATCTCATTATGCCAGTCTGGCATTGCCAGGAGTGGCAGTCCCTGGTACTCCTGAAGAGCAAGTGGATTAACCACACCCTAACCCAGCCCTGACCTCACCCTCCCACCTACCCTATCTTTATTCCCAGAAGTGTCAACCCTTTCCCTCCCCCCGACCCCCAATGATTCCTCCTGCCCAGCCAGACTCCTGTTGCTGACAGCAGGAATGGAAGGAGAGGAGTCCCACCCACCCCAAAACCAGCTGCAGAGCAAGCACAGCTAAGATGGAACGTGGAGGTGTTCCTCTAGCCAGATAGGCCATGGGTGGCAGACAGAGGTGATGTGATTGGCCAGAACACCTAGGGAAAAGTCCCAAAGGAGTGAAAATTTGCTGGAGTCGTGGGGTGGGGAGCCTCAGGGGCAAGGTTCTTGGATCCCTCCGGGAAAGGAACTTTGCACAGACCCTATTTATTTTCTTAAACCCCCCTCCCCAACGGTGGCTGTTCCTTCCGAATCCCAGCCCCCCACATTATGCTAAATAGGTAATCAAACATCTCGCTTTGCTAATTACTGCTCAATCCGATTAAACGCTGCTGAAGCTCATCAACAGAGGTGGAGGTAGGGGGAAGGGACAAAGGCGGGGCAACCACAGCTAGCTGTGATGGGGGTCTTGTCCCCAGGGGTTCTTAGGGGATAGAGAAACAGCCAGGGTTGCAAGACTGAGTACATCCCAAAGGAAAGGGCAGAAGAGTTGTAACCTCAAGACTCAGCCTTGCTGCACCTCCCAGCCATGGGCCTTTTCCTCCTCCCAGAACCTTCATTACCCTCCGAACCCAGGCATCCGGCCATTCCCACAGCTCCGCACACACATCCCTGTCCCAGATTTAATAAGTTCTGTTCTCTCATTGTCAATATTTGATTTCTCAGAGCCATCTCCACGGAGAGGGGGTGGGGGGCCTTTCCTTGCCTCCCCCCTACTTTGGCCCTCTTTTGCTCACCCCCAGTCTCTTTGTGCCCCCAACCTTCTCTGAACTTGCTGACTTAATGAAATGATATTAAAGTCTTAAGCAAGTCCAAAAGAATGGTTGTTATGGTGAAGGGAGTGGGCAGAACGCCTGGGTCCCCGAGGGGAGCAAGAGCTGAGGAGGGGGAAAGGGAGCCAGAGGCTAAGGTCTAGAGACCCCAGTCCCTAGTGGGGAACAGCAGATTTGGGGTGAGCTGGGGGCCAGACCTCTGGATCTTGACTGGAAGCAGGGGATGAGGAGTGGGGACTAGGAGAAGGTGGAAAGAGAGGACATTCCAGGGGTCAGGGTCTCAGCCTGCTGTCCGGATCATCCATCAGAGACAGAGGCCAGGGGGGACAGGGCCTCTATGCCAGCAGCCTCCCTGCCGACTGTGCCCTGGGCTGGTCCCGTGAGAACCAGAGTAGATTGCTCTACAGCCTGACTCAGCCTTCTCCCCCAGCAGCCCCCCACAGGTGATTTGTAGCTGATGCTCCCACCATGGTAGGGGCCAGGATAGTCACTCCATGACATGAAGAACTGTCTCTTCCAGGACAGAAGAGAACAGAGGCCAAGGAAAGGGAAGCCAAGTACCCCCTCCACCTCCCCCACCTAACACCATCTCCCCTGGGGACCCTGGCCCAGCCCCAGTCCCCTTGGGGTGGTGGGAATGCAAGGACATTTGGCTGGGGCTGATTGATGAGGGAGGAGGCAGCCACCGGGCACTGAGGCTGCTGTTTGCTGAGCACACAGATTCCTCCCCACTCACCAGCTGCCGCCCCCTGAGGCTGCTCAGTCTCCCCCCCCCGACATCACCCCACCAGCCACTGGGGTTGCAGTGCCTGAGTTTCTGATGGCAACTGGAGGAAGAGGGAGAACCAGGAAACAGAACGCTTCGATTCCCTGTGGGAACTGGGGGTACCTGGGGCCTGGTCCCCTCAGAACTCCCTTCAGAACTCCACTTTCCCTGCCACCTTTCAAGTAGCTCTCTGGCTGCCCAGTTGTCATTCCCATTCATTGTGTGCTTTTTCATCCCCCCACCCAACTGTCTCAGCCTATGCCAGCCAGCCTCCTGCCTCCAAACCATCCTGTGACATTTCTCCCAGGTCTCAAAACTCTCCCAAGCCCCGTGTCCGCGGTGGCCCACATAGCCCCTTAGGAAGCGCCATTTTTCATTCTAATTAAAATTCCAGATGTGATGTTAACCGTTCACCATTAGAAATTCCCACTGTTGGCCGGGCGCGGTGGCTCAAGCCTGTAATCCCAGCACTTTGGGAGGCCGAGACGGGCGGATCACGAGGTCAGGAGTTCGAGACCATCCTGGCGAACACGGTGAAACCCCATCTCTACTAAAAAATACAAAAAAACTAGCCGGGCGAGGTGGCGGTGCCTGTATTCCCAGTTACTCGGAAGGCTGAGGCAGGAGAATGGCGTAAACCCGGGAGGCGGAGCTTGCAGTGAGCTGAGATCCGGCCACTGCACTCCAGCCTGGGCGACAGAGCGAGACTCCGTCTCAAAAAAAAAAAAAGAAAGAAAGAAATTCCTACTGCAAGGCCAGGCACGGTGGCTCACACCTGTAATTCCAGCACTTTGGGAGGCCGAGGTGGGTGGATCACCTGAGGTCACGAGTTCAAGACCAGCCTGGCCAATGTGGTGAAACCCCATCTCTAGTAAAAATAGAAAAAATTAGCTGGGCGTGATAGCACATGCCTGTAGTCCCAGCTACTCAGGAAACTGAGGCACGAGAATTGCTAGATCACGCCACTGCACTCCAGCCTGGGCCACAAAGCGAGACTCTGTCTCAAACAAACAAACAAAAATTTCCCACTGCCACCCGTTGCCCCATTCCCCTTTCCCTAAAAACCCCCAACACAAACACATAAACACACACACACACACGCACCCCTCGGGCTGAATAGTATCCCTCAGCTGCCTTTATTTGGAAGAAGGGCAAAGTCTGAGCTTCACTGTACGGCTCAGCCCCAGGACAGCCTCAATCCTATGCGGTTTGGGGATGGCCAGGGGACAGCTCTCGCTTCTGTGGTCCCAGCCCTCTCAGTTCCTTTACTTCCGCTCTGCCTGACTGCTCTGGACTCAGCGAGCAGCTGTGCCACAGCCCCCAAAAAAGCTCAGAGCATCATCCTTGCCCTCCCAGAGCTTAAACTTCAGTCGAGGAAAACACAAGTCACAGACACACAAGAAACAAAAAGCAGGGAGATGGGAGACTGAGTAAGATCAACTTCCTTAACGTGGATCCCAGACCCTAAATGACTTACTCCCCCTCCAGGCCGAGGCTAGGGAAAAACAAGACACATCTGAAACATGCATGTGGTGGTGACGTCCTTCTTACTGTTCCCAAACACACCACGATCTCACCTCTGTGCCCGTGCACTCGCTGTTCCTCTGTCTAGCATGCCTTTACCCAGCGTGCATGGCTCACTCATGTCTCATGGCTTAAGGTCCTGATCAACAGCACCTCTTTCAGAGGGACCTTCCTGACCTCCTCATCTAAAGCAGCTCCAGGCCAGGCGCGGTGGCTCATGCCTGTCATCCCAGCACTTTGGGAGACCAAGGCAGGCGGATCACCTAAGGTCAGGAGTTCGAGACCAGCCTGGTCAACATGGTGAAAACCCAACCCTACTAAAAAAAAATTAGCTGGGCGTGGTGGCGGGCACCTGTAATCCCAACTACTTGGGAGGCTGAGGCAGGAGAATCGCTTGAGCACGGGACGTGGAGGTTGCAGTGAGCCGAGATCATGCCACTGCACTCCAGCCTGGGTGACAGAGGGAGATTCCAAGAAAGGGAGGGAGGAAGGAAGGAAGGGAGGGAGGGAGGGAAAGAAACTGCAATCAAAGAGAAAGAAAGAAAGAGAGAGAGGGAGGGAGGGAGG
>NW_016814433.1:3175414-3202374 GCF_001698545.2 Rhinopithecus bieti | reverse complement strand
TGAGGGACGGAAGGGAAGGAAGGGAGGGAGGGAGGGAGGGAAGGAAGAAAGGAAGGAAGGAAAGATGTTACTCTCCATCCTCCTCATCCTGTCATTCTGTTTTGTTTATATCCCTTTTCACACCTGTAATTGTATTATTCCATTCCCCACCTAAATGTGGGCTTTGTGAAAGCGGGGGCTTGGCCTTACTCACCCTGTCCTCCCAGCGCCTGAACCGGTGCCTGAAACAAAGTAGCATTTAACCTGCGAGTGAGTGAAGGAACAAACCAATGAACAAATGTCTTCCTGTGCCTGTAGTCGTTTTGGTGTAGTTGTTACTCTAAGAATATGTGTATTTGTCCCCACAAAGCAAATAGGATGGCATGTGTTTTTCTGCGTGGAAGTCACCAGCATTTTCAAATAGCTCGAAAGACACCCAAGTCACTACACATGTGAAAGGCTGTTGGTCTTGTGCTGTTCAAGCGGGGCTGCGGGGAGTCTCTGGATGCCAGCGCTCTGAGGGGGGCGTGTCCCAGGCGCTGTGCAGTCTGTGCTGTTCCTCTCCCCGGCTGTGCATCTGTCCCCAGGTGTCTTCCTGTCTCTCAGCATGTTATGATGTCTTAGCTGCTTTGGTGAGGTGCTTGTCTGTCACGGAGACTATTTATCCCCACGTCTCTTCCCTCTTGTCTCTCCACCTGTGCCTCTAGATGTAGGTGGAGGGGGAGTGTCCCTGAGCTCCCTTGCCCCTCACACACCGCCCTGCCCCAGTCTTGGACCCCTCCCTTTCTCAGTGGGCCCTGTTGCTGGGCTCTGGGTTGCCATAGTGACGGTTGCCAAGTCCCTGAGGCTGATAGCCAGCGATGGGGCTGTCGGCTCCATCCACGCGGGAGGCTGAGGGGGGCTTCCCATTGTGTAGAAAAGGGGATGTTGCCATGACAACCAACCCCCACTAAGGGGCAAGGACCAGCCTTTCCACCCCCACGAGCCTCCCCACCTCGGGCAGCTCCAGTGTGGGCTCAGAAGGCAGGAGTAAATTCCAGACAGCCCAGCACCTGGTCTCCCAGCTTTCAACTCCCCTCCTGCGGTGCCTGCACCTCTCAAGACCCAGGCATCTTGCTCAGACAGGGAGGGGGAGGAGCAGGGGTCCCACAGGACAGAAGAGAGGAAGGGGGACCCCTTGACCTCCAGGCAGATGGGAGACAGCGGGAGGGGACCTAAAGTCAGGGGAGGGGCAGGGAGGGCAGAGGTTGTGACCCCTGCTGACTCGCTCCAGTGATGCTCCTGACGGCTGCTTTTGTGGTTGGAGAATGGGGCTAAGTCTAGGGGGCTGGACACCTGGACTTTTCCGGGGAGAAGAGCCTTGGTTATGGGTATACAGGGAGCCAGGGAATACGCAGCTTGATGCCTGGGTCCCTGAGTCCTTCCTACTTCCTTCTGATCAGCCACATCCCTTCTCCTCATGAGTCCCCAACAGCAAAACTTCTCAAGTGCCTTGGGTAGGGATGGAAGGGAATAGACTTCAACACGTGAACATGTTCTTACCGCTTTGATCCTAATTGCGACTTGCCCTGTCTCCGGTGCTTTGGCTTAGCAAGACACTCAGACTGTCCCCATGGACGAACTGGCAACCCCACTCCTGCCTGCGTTACTCTCTCCCTCTCCTAGAGATGACACCTTCCTCTGCCTTCTCACCCAGCCCGTTTTCCCCTCCCCAAGCACTCACCACTCCAAATTAGCCCTATCTCTACCCACCCCCCTTGGTTGGTTTCATGCAATCCAACCCTTAGCTAGAAAGCCATTCTAACCAAGCCTTTGTCCCAAATCAAGTCTAGTCATTCTCCAGCCTTCTTGTTAACTTTTGAAGTTTTTTATTTTTATTTTTTTGGTTTTTGTTGTTCAAATTTCCCTTTTACAGTAAAACTATTGAGGTGATGGCATACCCCGCCACCATGGCAATATCAACTTCCTGTTTCCCAGAAGGAGCGATTAGAAAAATCAGGAAGGAGCTGGGAACTACAGCACCAGAGAGGTGACTTGACCTCTGGTGGACAAAGCAACCATCTTGGCTGGTGATTGAGGTGGCCGACCTGGTGCCCAACAGCAGCTTTGATCTAATAAAACTGAGCTGGGAGGAAACTGAGGCAACACCCAATTGCACACTAGAGGGCAGGAAGTGGTATCAGCTGGTCACTATGGAAACAGGGGCCTTTGCTAAATACCACCACCGTCAGCTAGACCAGCCAGTAGGCCACCATTTTGGTCACTAAGAAGGGAACTGTGTTGAGTCTGAAAGGAGTCAGAAATGGAGGATGGAATGAACAAGACAGCCATCTGGGTTACTCGGGAGAACACATGGATTCTTGGGGTAGTACTGTTGATGAACAGAGATTATACTGGGATATGGAAAGGAAAGAACAAGACAAATTGGGCCTGCCACAGCACATGGCAGTCATCTTAGCTGTCCTAAAATCAGCACAGAGCACAAGGGAAGGGAGATCTTGGGAAGTGCCACTGAAGACTGGGAAAAGTCCTTCTCGGTCCACCTCTATCGTCTTACAGTCAGTAAGTTCCAGCTTCCTCCCGAAAGGAAGTTCTTCCCGCCCTTCTTCTCCACAGAGTAAGAACCATCCACCTCCCACCCCCGATCCCCCAGACTAAGCCACTTGGAGTTCCAGCCAGACCACTTCCTGTTTCAGAAGTGCTACTTCCTGTCCTGGATGAAGGCACTTCCAGTTCCTGCTGCACTGCTTCTGCTACTTCCCAGGCCATTTCTGTCCGGGCCTGGTCACCTCTTGTCTGGAGCAAGTCACTTCCAGTCCCAAGTGGCCCATTCAGCATCAGAACAAGTCCATGTATGTCCTGACCGGTTCATATCTTGCTATTGGCCACTGGACAAAACGGGACACTTCTTCTCATGGTAGCTGTCATGATCCAACCGCCCCAAATGGCTGGAGTAAGTATGTAGAGGCCTGGGCCAGGACAGAGAAGGGAGCCCTGCTGCCTATGGCCTGAGCTGGGGTGGAGTGCCAGAGCCTTCCCCATAAGGCCCCCATTTTTGGCAGACTGAGGGGAGTGGTTGGTTTGAGAGGTCAGAAGGGGAGCTGAAAGCTAAGGGGAGAAATGCTTTGATGCCCCTACCCAGGAGATGGGAGAGGCACAGGATAAGAAGCCAAGAGGGTGAAAGGAGATGGGGGGGGAGGATGCTAGGGAAGAAGAACAGACCTAGAGAAGGGAGGGAAAGAATAAGAGATAGAGAGAAGAGAAAACCGTGAGAGGCAGAAAGAAGGCGGTGCCAACCAAAAGGTGGGCTGTTCCCGCCCCTAGCTCTGGGTGGGTGAGGGGGACAAGGATGCCTGGGTCATGGTCAGAGAGGAGGCTGAGCCTGTGCTCCTCCCTAAGGAAATAGGATCCAGGGACACTGAGACAGAGGGGGACACCCACGGCCAAACGGGAGGGCAGGAGGTGGGGCAGTGGGAATCCTAAGGAATCCTAAAAGTGGAGACGAGGACAGCACCCAGGAGGAGTGAAGGGGCTGGGGGAGCACAGGGGGCCGAGGAGATGTTAGAGGTGCCCCTCAAACCAGGAATTAAACTGGGGGAGCACCCAAGAAGGGCTGGATTCAGGAGAGTCACGTGACAGAAGCCCTCATACCTTGTAGTAGATGTTTGGAGGGCTCTGAGGGGGCCCATCCTGCACGATATACACAGGATGCCCATAGTCACCACTCACCTTCTCATAGTGGGGACAGAAGGGGGGATCTGCAGCCCCGCCGCCCCGCAGAGCTATCCCTAGCTCCCCGGGCTCAGCCTCCCGAGGTCCCATCCCACCTCCACCCCCCAGGCCCAGAGACCCTCCCCTCCCGAAGGAGCCAGGACCAGGGTGGCGACTCTCCGAAGGCTTGGCCCGCCGTCTCCTCCAACACATGGCACCCCCAGCACCTGCCACGCCCAGCAAGAGCAGCGCCAGCCCCCCTGCTGCCCCAGCCACTGCGGGCATGCTGGGAGGGGGCAGAGGGCCTTCAGCACCCCGGGAGGTTGCATTGCTGGTGGGGTCACCTGGCAGGGAAGGGGTGAAGGAGGAAAGAGGGGGAGGGACTGAAGGAACCACCTGGGCATCTGGACACCCAACCCTGGGGGTCCCCATGGGCTTCCCTTATAGGGCCCAGGCCCCTTGGGGACCCCACCTCCCCTCCCCCGCCGAACCCTGCTCAGAATCCAGGTGTCCAGCCCTTCAGCTTCCTGCCACGGAGTCCTCCCCACTTCTCTGACAGCACTGATTGAAGCACTGACTTGGCTAATTAGTTCTAATTGAGTCTTTTCCTCATTTGGCTTCCATTCCCCTCCCACCCTCCCATCCTCTCTTCTCCTCTTTCCTGTATCACCGCCCCCAAAACTGAAGAGGGAGGGAGGGTGACGGCAGGGCAGCTGGGGTCTGAGAGCAGAGGAAGCTGGGGAAGGCGGGGAGCTAGCCCCTGGTTCCTACCTGGCATGTTCTCCTTCCCAGGCTCCAGGCTGTGGGCTGCCCCTCGGTCTCTTTCCATGGGCATTTCAGGCACAGGTTTTCGGGGGGCAGCCCCTCCTCGGGGACCTGGAGATGAGGAAGGCCCAAGAGAGGAGCTGAGACAACTGCCCCTGACCATGATCGTACTGCCCAACATCCTTCGCGCCCAGGAGGTGTCCCCCAGCCCCACTCACTTTGTCCCACTCGGAGAAGCACCTTCATGCCTCTGGTTAGGCACACACCTCCCTGCAGGCTCTCCAGGCCCTCCCGGGTCCCATCCGATGTGGCTGGGAGAGAAAAGTCAGAGGAAGAGGTCAGCACTCCAGAGTCTAGCCCCAATTCTGGCCCCACGCCCTGGTGTGAACACTGCCTGAGGGCACTGGGAGCTCCCTCTTGACTGTAAGGGTCCCCCTCCCTCTCTGCTCAGTATCAGGAGCAGCCCCCCACTCAATCGTGCCCTCTGTCCAGCAGTACCAATGATGTAGTAATCGTGATGCGAGCGGAACTCGTGGCCCCAGAGGTTAGGGCTATACTCCTGGAACTTGATGGTGAAGCGGAGATCCAGGTCTGGGCGATCACAAGTAAGAAGGAGGTTTGGGGCAGGGGGTGCCTCACAGCGCCGGCCCTGGGCACCCCCTACCAGGTACAGCTTGTAGAACTCATAATTAGGAGAGGAGTGAGGGCCAGGAGGCCGGGCCCGGGGGCAGAGCAGGTCTAGCCGGTCCCCGATCTGAGGGTACAGCACATAACCACCCTCTGCCTGGAACCTATGGGGAGGAGGGTAAGGTGGACAAGGAAGAGATGTCAGAGGCCTGGCCCCCAGAGCTTTCCTCCCCTCACCCTACAACCTTCCAGGACAGCAGTTCTCAGCTCACGCCTGCCCGCCTTTGTCTGAGTGGAAAGTCAGTTCTTATAGAGCAGGCACCAAGGACTCTGAGCATTCACATTGGAAGCAGCAGGAAGCCAGGCTCAGAGGTCTCCTGCCCCTTGGTGTGCCCAAATGCACTCTTCAGCCCACCCTCACCACATGCACACTGCCATCTCCCGCTCCATCACCAGCCCCGTTGCCATGGCAACAGGATGCCAGTTACCAAGGAGCTGGCCTCTCTAGAACCACACAGCCCACCCCTCCCAGGTGATTTCACTATTCCATGGCAGCCAACCATGGGGGCAGAGCCTCCCCTCCTCCAGGCCACCACTGAATTTCAGGGATTTCGGGGCAAAGGGCGCGGGTCAGGGAGGGCCTGTGTGGAGGGTGGTCCAGACCACTGTCCTAAGTTAGCCAGCTAATAAGACAGAAGGCAAATGCCTGGTTTGGTCATGACCATCAATGGGGCTGATAGGAACCAGGGTCTAGGGAGCTGCTGCCTGAGTCATTCTCCCGCTCAGAATCACACTGGGTCTTAGACTTCTGGGGCAAGTGCTTATTGCTTTGGAAAGGAAAGGAGTTGACTTTTCTAACCACAACCAACACTCTTCACCATCTCCTTGGCCAGTGCACCCAGGCATCCACTGTCCCAGCACAGCCACAACTTGCCAACCCCTGCAGCCCCTTCCTGGACATTAATAGCTGAGACAGGGTCTCAGGACTGGGTCCCAGGGGGCTGCCACTTGATATCTTCCCAGACCCCCAAGTGTCCCACTCCCACCCCACATCCAAAAGAACCCCCAGGATACCCTAACTCCCTTTTCTCTACCCTGTGAAAACAAGCTTAGGTTCTCAGGCTACACACCTGATACTCACATTGCAGCTGGGAGTTGGCGGGTAGGTGACTGAGTACAGAAAAGACATTGAGATTATACCCACAGAGATCCGGGAAAAAGAGAGGGAGGGATGGCAGGACAGAGAAGTGTGAGGGAGGCTGGGAAGTAAAGAGAGGAACAATCATCCTAGCTCTCCTTTAATGAGCACAGAATACATTCAAACACCTGACCGCTAATACTCCTAATAGCTGTAAGGATTGAGGACACAAACTCAGAAAGGTTAAGTGACATGCCCAAGGCCACACAGCTGAAAGCGGCAGAGCTAGGATTCAGACCAAGGATTTGATGAGCTCCAAAGCCCACCCGCTTCCCATAGCCTCACACAGTCTTCCCAGGGAAGTAGGAATTTTTCAAAACATAGAACTCTTTTACGAGCGGGAAGTGGGATCTGCATGCAGGCAAGGGACCCAGATGACCTGCTGAAGGTTCTGTCCTACCCAGCGTGGCTTGAAGTTTCATCTGACCCCTGGCCTCTTTTCAGATCAAAGCAGGCATGCCACGGAACAGAGGGTCTGACAGAAGAGTTTGCAGCAAAGATGGGGGTAGGAGGCAATGGAGTCCTCAGGACTCCAGATGCAAAAGGGAAGGAAGGAGGGTTCGGGGGCTCGAGGCTGCTTCCAGAAAGAGACCCGCAAGCCAGGAAAGCAGGAATATGTTCTGGCTGGGAAATCGTTCAGCCAACAGTTCACCGACCCTCTGGCTGTGGGGAAGAGTTGGGAGACAGACTGTGAAGTGAGTCAAGGAGCCTTGGGGAAGTTGTCCCCAGAACCCCCAAATGGAACCCCCTTGCCTTCCATCTCGGATGCCCAGTCCCTCTGGGGGAGGGAGGCACCCTGCCCTGCCTTCCCTTCAGCCACTCGCAGCACCTAATCTGCAGCTCTCTCCTGAGAGCTGACAGTAACCAGGCTCCCTCCAAGCCCAGCCCCCGGCGCAGGCCTCCCACAGATCCAAATACCCACCTCACTGCCCTCCAGGCTACCCATGAACTTTCTTCTCCTTGCCCCTTTGGGGTCTCCAAACTCCTGACATCCATAGCACCACCCGCATCCAGCTCTGCGTGGGACCTGGAGTCTGGCTCCCAAGATCACCTGTCTAGTAACTCGTCACACATCAGAGCACCAGCACCTTCCCTCCCGCCTCCTCCCTGCCCACAGAAGCCAGCCCCCAAGTCCCCAAAACTTCCCTACCCACTGCCCTAGGATCTGGGGTCTCCCCAGCCGCAGGCCGCTCACCTCTTATTCGCCGAGTTCCAGTAGACAGGCTCCAGGCTGAGCCCAGACACCAGCTCCAAAACCCCCAACAGCAGCAGGGCCCCGACTCGCACGCCCCCCGGCCCAAAATGGGGGGGCCCCATGACCCCGCCAAGGCCTGGGGGGCGGGGCACCAACTCCCCCAAAGTCGCTCACCCCCCGGGGTGGCTGCCTTGGCTGCCTGGCTCTTCAGCCCGGACCACCCCAGTAGCTGATGCCCCCAGCGCCCACGCGGACCTGCTTCCTGCTGTGCCCGCGCCCCCGCGGCAGAGCGCTCAGCCCCACCAGAGCCCTTCCAGGGGCCGTCTGCAGGCGCCTTACGCGCCCCCGGCCCACGCGCCAGCACCCCGGGATCTGTGAGCCCGCCTAAGTGGGGGACTGGGGAGCCGGGGCCGGGCGGGGGCGGCATGGGGCGCCGGACCAGGGAGCGAGGAATGGGGCGCCGAGCCGGAGCCCCAGCCTCACCAGGATTGAGGGCAGCGGGCTAAGGGAGGAAACCAGTCCCGAGCCCAGGAGGGGGGAGTTAAAGGAGAGGCGGGGATGGGGAGAGGATGGTGGAGGGAAAAACCGGAGCTGGAGCTCAAGGCGGAGCGGGCGGCAGCATCCCGCGGCCCACGCCCCCACACCTCCCTCACCTCGCGCACCTCCCGCCGGCCGCCCCGCCTCAGCCCCCGGCGCGGACTCTCACGCCCCCTTTGTCTCTCCGAGCCTCTGGCTCGGGCTGAGTTCTGCCCGGCTCCCCTCCTGCCCTCCGATCGCCCAAGCTGCTGGAATCTTCCTCTCTCGAATCCAGAAGCGCTCTCGCCCTCTCCACCCCGAGGAACCCACCCCTTTCGCTCCCGCAGCCTTCTCCTCCATCCCAAAACAACACCGCTGTTCCCGGCAGGTCTGGAGAGAATAATAATAACCTTGAAGGCTTGGCACTTTACAAACTGCGGCGGAGCTGATCGTCACGACTACCTGTGTGAAGTGGGAGGGGCAGAGCTAACGATCCCATTGCAGAGATGAGGAAACTGAGGCTCAGGGAGGCCCCATGACTTGCCCAAGGTCACACAGGAAGTCTGGGATAAAGCTAGAAACCAAACCCAGGCTGCGCAACTCCCACTCTTGGGGTCTCCTTTGTCACCGCTCCATGGACCATGTGCTGTTGTTACCTGGGGGGTAGTGAAAAATAGTTTAAGGGATACACTTGGGCCTTTCCTAGATGGCTGGGGGGAGAAGCGGGGCTGGGAGAAGGGGCGTACCTACAACCCCAAACCGGCACTGCGCAGGAAGGGCTGTTTCCAATTATCCTGGGGGAAGGGAGGAGTTGCCTTTTCGGGTGTAAGAGCCCTGGCTTTCAGCACCTCTGGGCAGGAGTGACATTCCTCTCCCTCTCAAGCCTCCACAGGCCTTTCGTCCCTTCCCTTTGATTGTGAGGTCTAAAATCACATCCCCTGCTGGCGGTATTTCTTCAAAGTCCCCCCATTCTCAGTATTTGGGAAGGTGTTGGGGGGAGGAGGGAGGAGTCACTGCTTCAAATGACACACTCGTCCCCCCACCCCCAAAGACAGAGCAGACAAATGGAGAAACAAGCCCAGCGACAGCTGCTGAATGAGTAAGACCCTCGCCGCGCCCCGCGTGGAACAGCAATACCAAAGGTGACGACTGTATTTTTCAACACCTTTCCTCTTTTAGGTGTGTCCTTGACTCTGGCAACTGGGTTGTCTGCCTCCTGGGGAGCCCCGGGGAGGGGAGGGGAGTGCTCCTGCTCCCCTCAGAGCTGAGTAATGGTCCCCATGCTGCTGGAGAATGGCAGTGTGGAGTGTCATTCCATTGGACAGGAGGCACCCTGTCACTGTCTGCACAGTCTCACACAGTCACACCCAACAGTCTGACCCAGCTCCTGCTCAGCCCGGCTCACCCTGACCCCTGCCACCCCCACCTTGGGAGTGAGATTTCAAACAGGTTTCCCCCTTCAGTTTACCAAGTTGCCTAGCAACCAACCAGTCAATGGCAGGAAGCCCCACCCCCACCCACTTGACTTCACACCAAGCTCAGCCACCCCATTGGCTCCTGCCTAGTCCCACCTCTCAACCCCTGGTTTCAGGAACAATATGCCATACCCACTGCTGCTGGACCAGGGAGCCCGCCAGTCCCCCTGCCCGACCCCACCTCACTCATACGCCCCCCACAAACAGACACGAAGACTCTAGTATCATAAAAACCTTTTTATATAAGCTCACCCACACCTCCCTCCGTTCCTCCCTGCCCTTTCTCGCCCTGGTGATCATCAGGGATGCTGGAGTCTGGGCCCCCCCCACACCACCAGAGCTGAAGCCGACATTCAAGGTGGACATGGCGTGTGGAGAGCAGGGGAAGGCCCAACTCCTCCTCTCCTTCGTCCCCACTCTCTGTGGGCTCGGGAAACACACGTTGACCGGAGGCAGTGGCCAGGAGAGGCAGGCTAGGGTGCAGGCTGAGGGAGAGATGGGGACGGTCTATCAGTGCCTTCAGTGAGGACACTTGCTCCCTCTGGGATTCACTTCCATCCCCAACCCAAGCCCCAACATCTCTGGAATGGAACTGAGGACCTCACGCCATTGGTGCAGTCCTTCTGGGGCAGAAAACTCAACACGGGCTCTGGCTTCCCATCATTGCCAGGTCCGCCCGTATCCCACACAGAGACGGCCCCGCTCGTGCTGCCACTCACTAGAAACTGCCCGGTCCTGGGAGAGAGAGGAGAGATTTGCTGGCAGAGGCCTCACCCCTGGGGCAGGAACCACTCGCACCCAGGGGCTAGGACCCTACAGCTGGGCTCTGGCATTCCTAGGCTTCTCAGGGCCCTGTGTAGGAAGGAGCCACGGCCACTCACGGGTCCAGATCAAAGTAGATGCGCTGATTGGTAGTCACCTCTCGACCCAGGGACCATAGTGGGTAACCAGGCTGCCGGAGATCCCAGCACAGGAGCTCAGCATCCTGGAGACATGGAACAGGACCTGGAGTCGCCCCCAAAGCCCTGGATGTCCCTGCCTCCCTCGGGGTCTCCAGGCACTCCTTCAGCTTGGCATTTTTTTCCCCATCCCCATTCCCCTACACTGCAGACTACATCCCCGCTCCTGCCTCGCTGCCCAGGTGCTTTGGGCTCTCAGGTTGTGACCCCTACCTTGCGAGCTCCTGAGAAGAAGTGGTTGCCATCGGGATGAAAGCAGAGGTGGGTGATGCCCCCTTGGTGCCCTCCCAGCAAGGCAAGAGGGGAACCATCATCCCAGGCATACAGACCCAGGGAGCGGCCGTAGGAGCCACAGGCATAGAGGGGCTGGGCTGGGCTGAAGGCTATGCAGGAGATGATGCCGCTCTGGCCCTGCCTTTTTGCTAGAGAGGGAAGGAACAAAGTGGGGGAGGGGGCAATGGCTCCGGGCACTAACCAGGCTAAGCAGAGGTCTGTCTCCCATCCCAGCACCAACATGCCTGGACTCAACATCTCCCCCATGCTGTGTGTCACAAGCAGGACAAAGACCTCTGATGCTCACCACATCTATCCCCCCAAAGGACCTAAATGCCCAAGCCCCACTTCATCCCTCTCAAATCCCAGTTTTTCCTTGGACAGATGCAAGTTGAAGGCCTACAGGAAAATGGAATCAGCTTTATCAAAAATTTTCTAGAAAGATTTCAGAGACCAAAAGCTCCACAGCTGACAGGGTACGGGTTCAGGAAGGAAGCAGTCCTTTGACCAGCTGGTTGACCTTGGGAAGGTTTCCTACCTGCTCTGAGTCTGTTTGCTCCTCTGCCAACTGGGCTGCACCTGCTCCCGGGCCGTACAGAGGACGGCATGAAACCCCACAGGTGGCCCTGGCTCACACAGGCCCCTGTGCAGGTGGCAGTGCTCTTCCCTCTCCTCCTCCCTTGGAGGCACAGATGCTTACCAAACGTGGCTCGGACCTCGCAGTCTCGGCCGGGCCGGGCCGTGGAGAAAACACGTACAGTCCGGTTGAAGCCACAGAAGAGCTGGGAGCCATCCGGGGAGAAGCAGAGTGAATGGGCTGCCGTCAGCTCATCCTGGGGGGAAGGAAAGGGCTGAAAACAGGTATTGCAAAGCCTTAGCTGCCCTCCAGGAAGGAGAGCCGGGCCAGTACGAGTGCTGGGGCTGAGTGTGACAGTCCCTACCAGGTGGTTGTAGGCGCGAAAGGAAGCCCGGAGCTCTCCAGTGAATGCATCCCAGATATGAATCGGGTTCTCCCGGCTGCTGCTGGCCACGCTGAGAGAGACATGGACACTGAAACCCCGGTGCTGTCAAAGGAAGGGGAGGAATGGCCGGGCACGGTGGCTCACACCTGTAATCCCAGCACTTTGGGAGGCCAAGGCAGGTGGATCACTTGAGGTCAGGAGTTTGAGAGCAGCCTGGCCAACACGGTGAAACCCTGTATCTACTACAAATACAAAAATCAGGCTGGGTGTGGTGGCTCAAGCCTGTTATCCAAGCACTTTGGGAGGCCAAGGCAGGTGGATTACCTGAGGTCAGTTCAAGACCAGCCTGGCCAACATGGTGAAACCCCATCTCTATTAAAAATATAAAATTAGGCCGGGCGCGGTGGCTCAAGCTTGTAATCCCAGCACTTTGGGAGGCCGAGGGGGGTGGATCACGAGGTCAGGAGATCGAGACCATCCTGGCTAACATGGTGAAACCCTGTCTCTACTAAAAATACAAAAAAGTAGCCAGGCGAGGTGATGGGCGCCTGTAGTCCCAGCTACTCGGGAGGCTGAGGCAGGAGAATGGCGTAAACCGGGGAGGCGGAGCTTGCAGTGAGCTGAGATCCGGCCACTACACTCCAGCCTGGGCAACAGAGCAAGACTCTGTCTCAAAAAATAAATAAATAAATAAATAAAATAAAATTAGCTGGGTGTGGTGGTGCACACCTGTAATCCCAGCTAGGCAGGAGAATCACGTGAAATTGGGAGGCGGAGGTTGCAGTGAGCTGAGACTGCACCACTGCCCTCCAGCTTGGGTGACAGAGCAAGACTCAATCTTTTTGTTTTTTTTTGAGAAGGAGTCTCGCTCAGTCGCCCAGGCTGGAGTGCAGTGGCGCAATCTCGGCTCACTGCAAGCTCCGCCTCCCGGGTTCACGCCATTCTCCTGCCTCAGCCTCCCAAGTAGCTGGGACTACAAGCGCTCGCCACCTCGCCTGGCTAATTTTTTTGCATTTTTAGTAGAGATGGGGTTTCACCGTGTTAGCCAGGATGGTCTCGATCTCCTGACCTCGTGATCCGCCCGTCTCGGCCTCCCAAAGTGCTGGGATTACAGGCTTGAGCCACCGCGCCCGGCCGCAAGACTCAATCTAAAAAAAAGGAAGTGAGGAAGCCAACTGACCAGCCCCTCTGATAAGCACGCCGAGCCTTCCTCCTTTGAAGACCCTGGCAGCCCTTGACTCTCCCAAGAGGCCCTGCTTGAAACTGGGTGGTGGGGCAGCAAGCGGGGAGGCAAACATTACTTACTAGGAGGTGTCTGGCTGGGCTGAGGACATCAGAGAATACCAGCAGTAATCATAGATGGTATCACCTTCCACCATTCGAAGGACAGGGACCTAGACAGAGACGTGGGAATGGCTGAGTCACTTGGAGGGAAAAGGAGTCTGAGGCGCATGTCTCTAGCAGTGTTGTGGCAGATGGGGTGCATATATACAGCAGAGATGCTGTCTCAGTGTTCAAGGTGAACTCAGACTTTAATAAATTTAGCCACCAAAAGCCATACAGATTCATACTTTTTTTTTCTTTTTTGAGACGGAGTCTTGCTGTGTCCCCCAGGCTGCAGTGCAGTGGCGCGATCTTGGCTCACTGCAAGCTCTGACTCCCGGGCTCACGCCATTCTCCTGCCTCAACCTCCCGAGTAGCTGGCATTACAGGCAGCCACCACCAAGCTCGGCTCATTTTTTTGTATTTTTAGTAGAGACGGGGTTTCACCATGTTAGCCAGGATGGTCTTGAACTTCTGACATCAGGTGATCTGCCTGCCTTGTCCTCCCAACGTGCTGGACAGGTGTGAACCACCTTGCCCAGTCCATTCTTTTGCATATAGATACCCAGTTGTCCCACTGCTGTTGTTGAAAAGATTGTTCTTTCCCCATTAAGTGGTCTTAGAACCCTTGTCAAAAATTAATTTTCCATATAAAAGAAGGTTTATTTCTGGGTTCTCTATTCCACTGGTCTAATATATGTGTCTATTTTTTTCTCTCTTTTTTTATTTTTGAGACAGAGTCTCACTCTGTTGCCCAGGCTGGAGTGCACTGGCATGATCTCGGCTCACTGCAACCTCTGCCTCCTAGGCTTGAGTGATCCTCCCACCTCAGCCTCCTGAGTAGCTGGGATTATAGGTGCAGGCCACCACGCCTGNTTTTTTTTTTTTTTTTTTTTTTTTTTGAGACAGAACAGGCACCACCATGCCTGGCTAATTTTGTATTTTTTCTTTTAGTAGAGACGGGGTTTCACCATGTTGGCCAGGCTGGTCTCAAACTTCTGACCTCAGGTGATCCCCCTGCCTTGGCCTCCAAAAGTGCTGGGATTACAGGTGTGAGCCACCGCGCCCGGCCTCATACTTTTTCTTTATAAACACTTAGAGAGGAAGAAACAAATAATAATACCCCAACCCAGAGACAAAGAACCAACCAATTATTCAAATACTTACTGAGTACATGCTAGGTGCCATTTGATCCTTTAAAAAAATATTAGTACAGGCCGGGCGCGGTGGCTCAAGCCTGTAATCCCAGCACTTTGGGAGGCCGAGACGGGCGGATCACGAGGTCAGGAGATCAAGACCATCCTGGCTAACACGGTGAAACCCCGTCTCTACTAAAAAATACAAAAAAAAAAAAAAACTAGCCGGGCGACGTGGCGGGCGCCTGTAGTCCCAGCTACTCGGGAGGCTGAGGCAGGAGAATGGCGTAAAACCCGGGAGGCGGAGCTTGCAGTGAACTGAGACCCGGCCACTGCACTCCAGCCTGGGCAGCAGAGCGAGACTCCGTCTCAAAATTAAAAATAAATAAATAAATAAATAAACATGCAAAGTACCTCATTAAAAAACAACCCTGTGACCCCTCCATCCAGCTGAAGAAAAAAATACGTTTAAACCCCTTTCCTAACAGAAATTCTCCCTCAGAGGTAAAACACTATCCTGAATTTATCACTGTCACACATTTCCTTAGGAATATTTACTTATTTATTAGGCAGAGTTTCGTTCTGTCACCCAGGCTGAGTGCAGTGGCACAATTTCAGCTCACTGCAACCTCTGCCTCCGGCGTTCAAGCAATTCTTGTGCCTCAGCCTCCCGAGTAGCTGGGATTGCAGGAGTTCACCTCCATGCTCGGCTAATTTTTTGTATTTTTAGTAGAGATGGGGGTTTCACCATGTTGGCCAGGCTGGTCTCGAACTCCTGGCCTCAAGTGATCTCTCTGACTCAGCCTCCCAAGATGCTGGGATTACAGGTGTGAGCCACCGCACCCAGCCTAGGAGAGATACTATGGGAAAAAAAAACAGTGTCTAACATTGTTTTACAGGTCTTTAGACTTAATTTTTTGTTTTCTTAGAGACCAGGTCTTACTCTGTTGCCTAGTCTGGAGTACAGTGGCGCAATCATCTCACTGAAACTTCAAACTCCTGGGCTAAAGCAAACAATCCCCTGGCCTCAGCATCCCTAGTAACTGGGAATATAAGCACAAGCCACCATACCTGGCTTATTTATTTTATTTTATTTATTTTTGACGGAGTCTCGCTCTGTCGCCCAGGCTGGAGTGCAGTGGTGCAATCTTAGCTCGCTGCAATCTCCGCCTCCCAGACTCAAGCAATTCTCTGCCTCAGCCTCCCAAGTAGCTACGATTACAGGCACCTGCCATCACGCCCAGCTAATCTTTTTGTATTTTTAGTAGAGACAGGGTTTCACTATCTTGGCCAGGTTGGTCTTGAACTCTTGATCTCGTGATCCACCTGCCTCAGTCTCCCAAGTGCTAGGATTACAGGCATGACACACCACGCCCAGAGTGCCTGGCTAATTTTTTAAATTTTTTTTTGTAGAGACAGGGGTCTGTGTTGCTCAGGCTGGTCTAAAACTCCTGGCTTCAAGCAGTCCAACCACCTCAGCCTTTCAACGCACTGGGATTACAAGCATGAGCCACCATGCCCAGCCTAGACTTAACAGTAATGGCATCATATCATATATATCCCTCTGTGATAGGAAGCTTTAACCATGGAAACACATTTTGCTGTAATTCATGCATTTTCACTGCTGTATAGTACTCCACTCATGAATATAGTCAAACTGATTTACACTTCTTCTATTTAGTGTCACTGATGGTTTTTCCATTTTTCGGTTAGTGTGCTTTAACATTCTGTACACATGTAGAAGGGTTTCTCTACAGTTTCTGCTGAAGAGTAAAATTACTGGTCTCTATGCTATGCACTTTGCCAACTTTGTAAGACACTATAATGTCAATTTCTTTCCCAAAGCACTTATCCCAACGTCCTCTCCCACCAGCAGCATATAAGAGTCTCTATTCTAGCCTGGGCAATATAGCAAGACCCTAGTTCTACAAAAAATTAAAAAATTAGTCAGGCATGTTGGCATACTCGTAGTCCCGTCTGTTTGGGAGAGTGAGGCAGGAGGATTGCTTGACCCCAGTAGTTTGAGGCTGCAGTGCACCATGTTCGCACCACTGCACTCCAGCCTGGGCAACAGAACAAGATCGTGTCTCCAAAAAAAAAAAAAGTATATATTGTTCTTTATCCTCTTGGTATTACCAGACTGTTACATTTTTCTCAATTTGAAGGCGGTGAAATGGTATTTCATTGCAGCATAAATTTGTATTTCCATCATTACTATAAGAAAGGTTAGATTATTTCCTCTATGTTTACTGGCCATTTAGGTACACCTTTTCATAAATTTTGCCCATTTTCTTTCTTTTCTTTTTTTTTTTTTTTTTAAGACAGTCTTTGTGTTCCCCAAGCTGGAGGGCAGTGGCACGATCTCCGCTCACTACAACTGCCTCCTGGGTTCAAGCGACTCTAATGGCCTCCCAAGTAGCTGGGACTACAGGCCTTAGCCACCAAGCCCAGCTAATCTTTATACTTTTTACCAGAGATGGGGTTTCACCATGTTGGCCAGGCTGGTCTCAAACTCCCAGCCTCAAGTGATCTGCCTACCTCGGCCTCCCAAAGTGGGGATTACAGGTGTAAGCCACTGTGCCTGGCCAGTTGTTGTCTTTTCTTTTTCTTTTTTTTTTTTGGAGGCAGAGTCTCGCTCTATCCCCCAGGCTGAGTGCAGTGGTGCAATCTCGGCTCACTGCAACCTCCACCTCCCAGATTCAAGCAATTTTCCTGCCTCAGCCTCCTGAGTAGCTGGAATTACAGGTGCCCGGATAATTTTTGTATTTTTAGTAGAGACGGGGTTTCACCATGTTGGTCAGGCTGGTCTTGAACTCCTGACCTCAGGTGAACAGCCTGCCTCGGCCTCCCAAAGTGCTGGGATTACAGGCATGAGCCACTGCGCCCAGCCGTCTTTTTCTTACTGATTTGTGAGAGATAAATAGTCTGAACACTGTCCTTCGTCAGTTGTCTGTGGGGCCTCAGGCTGATGTCAACCAGCCAGGACTTCAGCGTCCACCTCTATACTCTGAACCCATATATCCAACTGCCTGGTGGACAGTGCCACTTGATCATCCCACGGGTTGCTCAAACTCAATTTGTCCATAATAGGCCTAGCATCCGCCACCATCAAACCTGCTGTTCCTCCTGGACTCCACATCAGTGCTCAATCCTGAAATCTGAGCACCAGCCTTGACTGCTACCACTCTTCACTTCCTTTCCACTCCTGGTCCAACCCAATACCAAATCTTGCCAGTTCCTCCTCCTAACCTTCCATTACCACGCTGCTACCCCCGACCCACCTCTCAAGGCTCATCTCTATCTGCTCATTTCCTTAAAAATCTGAGTCCTGGCCAGGCGCGGTGGCTCACGCCTGTAATCCCAGCACTTACGGAGGCCGAGGCGGGCGGATCACGAGCTCAGGAGATCGAGACCATCCTGGCTAACGTGGTGAAACCCCGTGTCTACTAAAAATTCAAAAAAATTAGCCGGGCGTGGTGCCGGGCGCCTGTAGTCCCAGCTACTCGGGAGGCTGAGGCAGGAGAATGGCGTGAACCCGGGAGGCGGAGCTTGCAGTGAGTCGAGATTGCACCGCTGCACTCCAGCCTGGGCGACAGAGCGAGACTCCATTTCAAAAAAAAAAAAAAAATCTCTGAGTCCCGCCATTTTGACTCTCAGGTCCTATAAAGTGCCAACTCGCCACACTTTCAACCCACTGGCTTTCACATGTCCTAGGCTCCAAGTCTGGAATATTCTTCCTTCATCTCCCCCAACGACTCCTTCTGGCTGAATCCTAGTCATCCTTCAGGTCTCTTAGATGCTTCTTTCTCTGGGACACTTCCCTAACCCCTCCAGCTAAGCAAGGCGCCCCTGCTCCGCTTTCCTATAGCCCTGGGTGCTCCTCACTCCCCTTCCGTCAAACCTATCAGAGAAGGAGGGAATCACATCTGCCTTGCTCTCACCACTGCTTCCCCAACAGCTGGTGTAGAATCAGCAGTCAATAAAGATGGTTTTTTTTGTTTTTTTTGTTTTTTTGTTTTTTGTTTTTTTTTTTGAGACAGAGTCTTGCTCTGCCACCCAGGCTGGAGTGCAGTGGCCGGATCTCAGCTCACTGCAAGCTCCGCCTCCCGGGTTTACGCCATTCTCCTGCCTCAGCCTCCCGAGTAGCTGGGACTACAGGCGCCCGCCTCGTCGCCCGGCTAGTTTTTTGTTTTTAAGTAAAGGCAGGGTTTCACCGTATTAGCCAGGATGGTCTCGATCTCCTGACCTCGTGATCCGCCCGTCTCGGCCTCCCAAAGTGCTGGGATTACAGGCTTGAGCCACCGCGCCCGGCCCCTAAAGATGGTTTTAATGAACAAAAGGAGGCAGGAGATTGTTTCAGCAACATAGGCCCAAAATAATAGGACCTTGAATTAAAGTAGAGGCAGTGGGATGGACAGATGTGGGTGGATTAGGAAGATCAGGCGGACTTGATGGGATTTGGAAAGTAATTGGATATGAGGGGTTAGGAAAAGGGAGATTAAAGGATGAGAGAGACCCTGGCTTCTGGCTTGGATACCTGAAGTCACCAAAATGGTAGAAGTGGAGAGCACAGGAAGGCTGTACAGTGCCAACATCGTCAGCGGGAGAGACGGCATAAGCCTCAAAGGAAAAAGTTTCACCAAGACGAAAGAGCAATTGTGTGGCTACAGCATTTGGGATGAAGAAGCTGCTCCCCGTCCCCACCCTGAGAGATGTAGGGCGCAGAGGATGCAAAGTGTCTCCTGGAGAGGGCGAGACGAGGAGTAAAGGCTTCCTGCAAGAGCCATGGGGCAGGGCAAGTGTCAGGAAAGACGCTGGGGAGTTGGAAATAAGACTTACAGGAAGTTCTGTGAAAAGGTAGAAAATAAAGGAGAAAAACCAAGAAACTATATTGGGAAGAAAACTCAGTACACACAAGTATATGGAATTACCCAAATGCACCCTTCCCCAATTTTCTGACCTATAGAAATTTTATCTATTTCAGGCAGGGCGCAGTGGCTCACGCCTGTAATCCCAGCACTTTGGGAGGCCGAGACGGGCGGATCACGAGGTCAGGAGATCGAGACCATCCTGGCTAATGCGGTGAAACCCCACTTCTATTAAAAATACAAAAACTAGCTGGGCGTGGTGGCGGGCGCCTGTAGTCCCAGCTACTCGGGAGGCTGAGGCAGGAGAATGGCGTAAACCCGGGAGGCGGAGCTTGCAGTGAGCCGATCACGCCACTGCACTCCAGCCTGGGCGACAGAGAGAGACTCCACCTCAAAAAAAAAAAAAAGAAAGAAAGAAAGAAAGAAATTGTATCTATTTCAAATGCTAAACTTGTAGACACTAAAAATGAGAACACCTAATGAGTAAGGTTGCGATAAAACTGATACACTAGCAGGAAAAAATAAATACATAAGGAAATAAAAGGCACAAAACGTTTCTGGTTGTTTGTTTTGAGACAGTCTCGCTCTGTTGCCCAGGCTAGAGTACAATGGTGTGATCAAAGGTCATGGTAGCCTCACCCTCGCAGGCTCAAGCGATCCTCCCACCTCAGCCTCCCAAGTAGCTGGGACCACAGGCCCAACTATTTTGATAGAGACAGGATCCGGCTGTGCTACCAAGGCTGGTCTCAAACTCCTGGGCTCAAGCATTCCTCCCACCTTGGCCTCCCAAAGTGCTGGGATTATAGGCATGAGCCACCACACCAGCCACAAAAATCTTTTGAAAACAAACTCACTGGCCAGAAGCGGTGGCTCATGTCTGTAATCCCAGCACTTTAGGAGGCGGAAGTGGGTGGAACACTTGAGGTCGGGAGTTTGAGAACAGCCTGGCCAACATGGTGAAACCCCATCTCTACTAAAAATACAAAAATTAGCCCAGTGTGGTGGTGCGTGCCTGTAATCCCAGCTACTTGGGAAGCTGAGGCAGGAGAATTGCTTGAACTGGGAGACAGAGGTTGCAGTGAGGCAAGGTCACACCACTGCACTCCAGCCTGGGCCACAGAGCGAGACTCTGTTTCAAAAAAAGAAAGAAAAAAAAGAAAACAAATTGACTATCTGTATTGCAAGATATATATAAAAAAAAGTTGATATTGTTCTAGGGTATTTCTTATTCATAAAATTTATCTTAAGGCTAGGTGTGGTGGCTCACGCCTATAATCCCAATACTCTGGGAGGCAGAGGTGGATGGATCACTTAAGGTCAGGAGTAGAGACCAGCCTGGCCAAAATGGTGAAACCCCGTCTCTACTAAAAATACAAAAATTAGCCAGGCATGGTGGCACACGCCTGTAATCCCAGCTACTCAGGAGGCTGAGGAAGGAGAATCACTTGAACCCAGGAGGCGGAGATTTCAGTGAGCCAAGATCATGCCACTGCACTCCAGCCTGGGTGACGAAGCAAGACTCTGTCTCAAAAAAAAAAAAAAAAAAAATTCTCTTGACAAAAGAACCTCCTTCAAAATACATGAAGATAATTTGTTCACTGAAGAATCATTTATAATAATCCTGGAAACAATCCAAATGTCCAAAACAAGAAAAGAGGTAAGAAAATTATCATAAGCACTCAATGCAATATCACACACCATTAAACATCATAACAGTGAAGACTACCACAAAAAACATTTAGGATATGATTGTTAAAAGGAAAAAAGGAATGTATAAAACCATGTACCATATGATTACAACCCATAAAAGCTTTCAGTACTTGGACAGAGCTTAGAAAGAAATGTAGAAAAATTCAGAGGGCTAAATTCTGCAGTGGCAGGTAATGACAATTTTTTCTTTTTTTAACATTCCCATTTCTCTTAAACAAGTTTATGCAACACTCAACATCCCCCTCCCCGCCCCGCCCCACATTTCCAGAGTCTCTTCTAACTATCCCTGCCTTGAAACTCTTACCTCCTGAACTCTTTTAACACGGCTGCACCGGCTGCACCACCACCCCCGGGCCTGAGGAACCAGGGTTTAGGGCTTAGATCACCTTATAGTTTGCACAGAGAACTCAAATGTCTACAGCCTCCAGCCTTAAAGAGTTGTATGCCAGGTAAGCACTCAGGACCAGTCTTGGAACTGAGCACCTTTATTCTTTTAACGAGCCAACAAGACTCAGCCCTGCCGCAGATCACTTGAGGACAGGAGTTTGAGAACAGCCTGGGAAACATGGAGAAATCCCGTCTCTACTCAAAATACAAAACTTAGTTGGGCGTGGTGGCGCACCCCTGTAGCCCCAGCTACTTGGAAGGGTGAGGTATGAGAATCACTTGAACCTGGGAGGCAGAGGTTGTAGTGAGCCGAGATCGCGCCACTGCCCACTGCACTCCAGCCTGAGCAAAAGTGAGACCCTGTCTCAAAAAACAAAACAAAAAGACTCACCCCTGCCCCATCCTCCTATTAACCTCAAGCACTAGAGAAGTCCTGGTCTTCTGGGTCATCTGGCATCACCACGATCTGTATACTGCTCCATGCACACCCTAATCTGTCCCAAACCCACTGAAATTCCTACTCAAGGATCTAAAAACCAGCTGGGCACAGTGGCTCATGCCTGTAATCGCAACATTTTGAGGCCAAGGCAGGAGAATTGCTTGAAGCCAGGAGTTTGAGACCACCCTGGACAACACAGCGAGACCCCATTTCTACAGAAAGTACAAAAATTAGCTGAGCATGGTGGCATGGCCTATAGTCTCAGCTACTCGGGAGTAGTTCAAGGCTGTGGTGAGCTATGATTGCGACCGTACTCTATCCAGTCTGGGCAACAGAGTGAGACTCCATCTCTAATAAAATAAATAAATAATAACACTCTCCCATATTTCTCATCTTCTCCTCAGAATGATCCATTTGCTCCTGCACTTGCCTGGCCCTGGCAATCCCCCCGGCCCTCTCAAGCTGAGATGGCTGTAATGCTTACAGCCAGCTGTCCCCAGTACACACCTCAAATACAAGAGGTGGCTGGGTGTCATTATGCCCCCTGCTGTCAAACCCCAGCTCCTCTGCAGTTCTTGTCATCAGGCTAGCGTTCCCTGTTTTATCACCCTCCCTCAACCACTAAGACTCTACCGCCTGGTTTGCCATCTCACTGCCCACAAACAGTCCTGTTATCATTCTTGTTTTTTTGTGGGGTTTCTTGGTTTTGTTTCTGAGATGGAGTCTCGCTCTGTCGCCCAGGCTGGAGTGCAGTGATGAGATCTCGGCTCACTGCAACCTCTGCCTCCCGGGTTCAAGCAATTCTCCTGCCTCAGCCTCCTAAGTAGCTGGGACTACAGGCAATCACCACCATGCCTGACTAATTTTGTATTTTTTTTTAGTAGAGATTGGATTTCACCATGTTGGCCAGACTGGTCTCAAACTCCTGACCTTAAGGTGATCCACCCGCCTCGGCCTCCCAAAGTGTCGGGATTACAGCCATGAGCCACCACGCTTGACCCTGCTCTGTTATTTCTACCATGACAATTTATTCAGCTTCATCGAAAACATATTTACAGTCCAGTTCCTTACCCACTTAAGATTCTAGTCCACCATGGCACGCACACCCTTAAAGACACTCTCGAGAAAGACCAGGGTTTGTTTTTCTCTCCTGGTAAACCTCAACCAGACCATCCTCCTATTCTTGGCTTGCATGCAACTGATACCAGGGACTACTAGTGTTTACTGAACACTTACTATATGCCAGGTGCTGTTTTTTTTTTTTTTTTTTTTTTTTTTTTTTGAGACGGAGTCTCGCTCTGTCGCCGGCTGGAGTGGCAGTGCCGGATCTCAGCTCACTGCAAAGCTCGCTCCGGGTTTAACCCGGCCATCTGCCGCTCAGCCTGCCGAGTAGCCTTGGAACTACAGGCGGCCCGCCACTTTCGCCCGGCTATTTTTTGTAAAATTTTTTTTTAGTAGAGACGGGGTTTCACAGTGTTAGCCAGGATGGTCTTCGATCTCCTGAACCTCGTGACCGCCCGCTCGGCCTCCAAAGTGATGGATTTACAGGCTTTGAAGCCACGCGGCCAGCCGGCCAGGTGCTGTTTTTAAGTGCTTTTTTTTAAAATTTTATTATTATTTTTTTGAGACTGGATCTTGCTCTGTTGCCCAGACTGGAGTGCAGTGGCGTCATCAGCTCACTGCAACCTCTGCCTCCTGCGTTCGAGCAATTCTCCTGCCTCAAACCTGCCAAGTAGCTGGGATTACAGGCGCCTACCACTAAGCCCGGCTAATTTTTGTATTTTTAGTAAAGACAGGGTTTCACTATGTTGGCCAGGTCGGTCTCCAACTCCTGACCTCAGGCTATCCACCTGCCTCGGCCTCCCAAAGTGCTGGGATTACAGGTGTGAGCCACCATGCCCAGCACTAAGTGCTTTAATTCATTACTGATTCTTTTAATTCTCACAACTCTGTGAGGCAGGTGCTATTATAATTATCCCCATTTTACAAACAGAGAAACTACAGTCATTTAACTTGCCAGGGAAGATGCACAGTCACACTAACCGGTCTCATTTCAAATTAATGGCAACAGACCTCTAGTGGGTACTGAGCAAAGAGCAGCACAACTGCCACATACCTCGGTGGGTCTGATTTTCTTTCTTTTGTTGTTTTTTTTTTTTTTGAGACAGGGTCTCGCTCCATCACCTAGGGTGGAGTATAGGGCACAATCATAGCTCACTGCACTGTAGCCTTGAACTTCTGGGTTCAAGCAATCCTTCTGCCTCAGCCTCCCAAGGAACTGGGAGTACAGGCACACACCATCATACCCAACCATTTTTTAAATGTTTTGTAGAGATAGGATCTTGCTGTATTGCCCAGGCTGCTGTTGAGCTCCTGACCCAAGGTGATCCTCCTGCTTTAGCCTTTCAAAGTGCTGGGACTACAGGCATAAGCCACTGTGCCCAGCCTTGATTTTCTATTCTCTAGGACAGGTCATTTCATACCTTTTCTCTCTGCACAGACCCTCTTCCTTTGGCTGAAAATCTCCCTTTATGCTTCACTGAGAATTCAGAAACAGAATTCAGAGACAGAAACACTCAAATCTGGGCCAGGCACACTCATGCCTGTAATCCTAGCATGTTGGGAGGATGAGGTGGGAGGACTGTTTGAGGCCCGGAGTTTGAGACTAGTCTGGGCAACATAGCAAGACTCTATCTCTAAAAATAAAATTTAAAAACTAGCTGGGTATGGTGGCACCCATCTGTGGTCCCAGCTACTCAGGAGGCTGAGGCAGGGGGATTGCTTAAGTCCAGGAGGTTGAGGCTGAAGTGAGTTGTGATCACACCACTGCATTCCTGTCTGGGAAATGGAGAGAGACCCTGTCTCAAAACAAAAACCACTCAGATCTTCCAACTGCTAAACAGCAGCTTCTGAATGCTCCTCCACCTTTCCTTCTATTGCAAGGAAGGATTCTGTGCCTATCAAAGTCAAGTCCTTGAACGTGCTCTAGCTCCTGTCTTCGCCCAGCCACTCAGGGGTTTTGTTATCCCCCCTCTCTCCTATAGCATCAATCCCTCCCTCTCTACAGGACTATTCCTGACGTCAGAGAAGCACCCCATAAACCCTTCTTTGGCATCGCTTCCCTTCCGATCACCGATCCATTTCTTGGCTCCCTTTCACAGCAAAACTTTCCCAAAGAATTGTCTAGGCCGGGCACGGTGGCTCACACCTGTACTTCCAGCACTTTGGGAGGCCAAGGCGGGTGGATCACGAGGTCAGGAGTTCGAGACGAGCCTGGCCAACAGAGTGAAACCCCATCTCTACTAAAAATACAAAACATTACCTGGGCGTGGTGGTGTGCACTTGTAAGCCCAGCTACTCAGGAGGCTGAGGCAGGAGAATCGCTTGAACCCAGAAGGCAGAGGTTCAGTGAGCCGAGATCATGCCATTGTACTCCCGCCCAGGCAACAGCACAAGACTCCATCTCAAAAGAAAAAAAAAGATTGACTATACTTTTCTTCCACCCATCCTGATCAGATTCTGCCTCCATCACTTCCCTGAAAGTGCTCTTGTCAAGGTCACTCATGTCTCTTGAGTCATTCTCTAGATTCGCCTCACTCCATCTCTCAGCAGCATGAATCAGTCTCCACCTCCCTGCGCTGGAGCATTCAGGCACTCAAGGCTCTGCTGGGGCCTTCTCCTCCTCCATCAGCATTCTTTCTTTCTTTTCTTTTCTTTTTTTTTTTTTTGAGACGGAGTCTCGCTCTGTGGCCCAGGCTGGAGTGCAATGGCAGGATCTCAGCTCACTGCAAGCTCCGCCTCCCGGGTTTACGCCATTTTCCTGACTCAGCCTCCCGAGTAGCTGGAACTACAGGTGCCCGCCACCTCGCCCGGCTAGTTTTTTGTATTTTTTAGTAGAGACGGGGTTTCACCATGTTAGCCAGGATGGTCTTGATCTCCTGACCTCGTGATCCGCCCGTCTCGGCCTCCCAAAGTGCTGGGATTACAGGCTTGAGCCACCGCGCCCGGCTCTTTTCTTTTTCTTTGAGATGGAGTTTCACTCTTGTTACCCAGGCTGGAGTGCAGGCGCACGATCCCGGCTCACCGCAACCTCCGTCTCCTTAGTTCAAGTAATTCTCCTGCCTCAGCCTCCAGAGTAGCTGGGATTACAAGTGCCCGCCACCACGCCCAGCTGATTTTTTGTATTTTTAGTAGAGATGGGGTTTCATCACGTTGGCCAGGCTGGTCTTGAACTCCTGACCTCAGGTGATCCACCCGCCTCAGCCTCCCAAAGTGTTGGGATTACAGGCGTGAGCCACCGCGCCCAGCCCCAGCTCATTTTTATATTTTTAGGAGAGACAGGGTTTTACCATGTTGGCCAGCTGGTCTCAAACTCCTGACCTCAGGTGATCCACCCGCTTCAGCCTCCCAAAATGTTGGGATTACAGGCATGAGTCACCATTGCCTGGCCCCGGATTTCACTCTTGCCCACCCATAAACCATTCACTCTTCTGTTTTAAAACTCTCTTGGCCAGGCGCAGTGGCTCACGCCTATAATCCCAGCACTTTGGGAGGCCGAAGTGGGCGGATCACAAGGTCAGGAGCTCGAGACCAGCCTGGCCAATACAGTGAAATCCCATATCTACTAAAAAAATACAAAAAAATTAGCCAGGCGTGGTGGCACATGCCTGTAATCCCAGCTACTCGGGACGCTGAGGCAGGAGAATTGTTTGAACCTGGGAGGCGGAGGTTGTGGTAAGCTGAGATCGTGCCACTGCACTCCAGCATGGCCAACAGAGTGAGACTTTGTCTCAAAAAAATAAAAATAAAAATAAAAAACTCTCTCATGGCCCAGCACGGTGGCTCACGCCTGTAATCCTAGCACTTTGGAAGGCCGAGGTGGGTGGATCACCTGAAGTCAGGAGTTCAAGACCAGCCATGGCAATATGGCAAAACCTGTCTCTACTAAAAATACAAAAAGGCCAGGCGCAGTGGCTCACGCCTGTTTCCCAGCACTTTGGGAGGCCAAGACCGGCAGATCAAAGGTCAGGAGTTCGAGACTAGCCTAGCCAATATGGTAAAACCCCGTCTCTATTTTAAAAAAATACAAATATTAGCTGGGCCGTGGTGGTGGGCGCCTGTAATCCCAGCTACTCAGGAGGCTGAGGCGGGATAATCACCTGTATCCAGGAGGCAGAGGTTGCAGTGAGCCAAGATTGCACCACTGCACTCCAGCCTGGGCAACAGAGACTCTATCTCAAAAAAAAAAAAAAAATTAGCCAGGCATGGTGGCACATGCCTATAATCTCTGCTACTCAGGAGGCTGAGACAGGAGAATCACTTGAACCCAGGAGGCAGAGGATGCAGTGAGCCAAGATCGCGCCACTGCATTCCAGCCTGTGCAACAAGAGGAAGACTCATCTCAAAAAAACAAAACAGGCCGGGCGCGGTGCTCAAG
>NW_016814433.1:3126913-3172718 GCF_001698545.2 Rhinopithecus bieti | reverse complement strand
AAAAAAAAAAAAAAAAAAAAAAAAAAAAAAAAAAAAAAAAACAAAACAAAACAAAAAACCCTCTCTCATGACTTCCCAAATAAACTCCAAATGCCTTACCCATAAGATCTAACACAACATGGTTGCTCTTCTCTGTCCTCGCCCCTCTATCTCCCTCACTTACCTCAGTCTGGCTATACTAGCATTCTGGGTTTTTTATTTTGTGTTTGTCTGTTTGTTTGTTTGTTTGTTTTGAGATGGAGTCTCACTCTGTCGCCCAGGCTGGAGTGCAGTGGCCTGATCTCGGCTCACGGCAACCTCCACCTCTCGGGTTCAAGTGATTCTCCTGCCTCAGTCTCTCAAGTAGCTGGGATTACAGGCACCCATCATCACATCCAGCTAATTTTTGCATTTTTGTAGAGACGGGGTTTTGCCATGTTGGCCAGCATGGTCTCGAACTCCTGACCTCAGGTGATCTGCTTGCCTCAGCCTCCCAAAGTGCCGGGATTACAGGTGTGACCCACCGAGCCCAGTCTGTTTTGTTGTTTTTTGAGATGGAGTCTCACTCTGTCGCCCAGACTAAAGTGCAGTGGTACAATCTTGTCTGACTGCAGCCTCCACCTCCCGAGTTTAAGAGATTCTCCTGCCTCAGCCACACGAGTAGCTGGAATTATAGGCGTGTGCCACCACATGCAGCTAATTTTTGTATTTTTAGTAGAGATGGGGTTTCACCATATTGGCCAGGCTGGTCTCGAACTCCTGGCCTCAAGTGATCTGCCCGCCTCAGCCTCCCAAGTAGCTGGGATTACAGGTGTGAGCCACCGTGCCGGGCCTTTCTGGTCTTTTAACACACAAAGCTATTTCCCAGTTCTGGGTGTTTATAATATCATTGCCAGTTCCTGGAAAGCTCTTTCCGCAAGTGTTCATGTGACTGACCCCTTATCATCCTTCGGGTCTTAGTTCAAATGCCTCCTTTTCAGAGAGCTCCTTCCTGATCATTTTATGCAATGTGCTTTCCTCTAGTTAGTCTCTCTTCATTCTGTGTATTTCCTTCAGAGCATTTATTATCATCTTGGTCCTGATGCCTGCTGGTTTACGTATTTGTTGTCTATCCCCCACAGAGAAAGCAAACCAGCCCTTTATCTGTCTTGTCCACCACTTTAACCCAGCACAGTGACTAACATGTATCAGTAGTCAATCAATAAATATCTATAGGCCGGGCGCGGTGACTCACACCTGTAATCCCCACCCACACTTTGGGAGGCCAAGGTGGGCGGATCATCTGAGGTCAGGAATTTGATATCAGCCTGCCCAACATGGCGAAACCCCATCTCTACTAAAACTACAAAAATGAGTCGAGTGTGATGGCATGCACCTGAAGTACCAGCTACTCCGGGGACTGAGGCAGGAGAATTGTTTGAACCCAGAAGGCAGAGGTTGCAGGGAGCTGAGATCACACTACGGCATTCCCAGCCTGGGTTTCAGAGCAAGACCCTGTCTCAAAAAAATAATAAATATAAATACATATATACTGCCACAAGAAATTCACTACTTTTTAGCGAAAAACACAGATTCCTAATTAAAGAAAGGGAAAACGTATCTCTAAATAACTTCAGAATTCGGGGCAGAAAACGCTACATGTGGAAACATCTTGAAAAACAGTCCCATTTGTGAACAGGAAGCACTTGGACTACACTTTCTCCATCTCCATGAAGGACTTAAATGTGCAGCACTGATGAAGAGGCAGAGTTAGCCCCAGTCCTTACCATTTCTGCATATTCCACCTGCTCCCCCTCGTGGTACAGCTCTGGGGGCAGGTTATAAATTCGCAAGATGTTATCAGCACTATTGGTCAAGATGCAGGAACCGTCAGGAGCCCTAGAAACAGGAGAGAGTTAGAAAGCTGGCCAGATCTATGCTTTTCAAGTGTAGGTCTAGGGCTGAGCCTACCTCTGGGGTAGGTAAGCCCCCCTGAATCCTTGAGGGAAGGAGAAGACACAAACTGCTAGATAAAATGTAAGTTCAGTCTAAAAGGGCTACGTGCTCCTTCTCCCAGCTCTGGGGCATCCCTCTCCTAGATAACCGGACTGTTTTACGGTGAAAATCTCGGGGGTGGTCAGCTCCCTGCCCCGTTGTTATCCTTACCACTTACAGCCTTTCAAGAAGTTCTCAGGTTGGGTGCTAAACTCTGACCAGGAACCACTGAGAAATCGAGGCAGCTGGGAGAAGCTGTAGTTCCAAGCACTGAAAGGAAGATGGGGGACAACAAACCTGGGTCGCCAAGCAAAGGAGGCAGGGGCCTGGAGAAGTGGTTCTGAGGACCAGAGGACAGGTCGACCTCACACTTCATCTCCCCAGACTCCACACTCCACTGCCATCACCACTTACGTGTCTCCCTCGTCCTCTGCAGCGGGTTCCCCAGAGGCATCTTCCATGGCTTCTTCAGACCCCAACTCTGGCCTGTTCGTTTCTTCTTCAGAAAGGCTCCAGTTTGCTTCTTCCGCAGGAAGTCTCGTATTTTCAGAAAGTTCTTGCTCCTCAATTTGAGGACTCAACTCACTAGGAGCTCCAAACTCTGTTTCCAGGGGAGTGGAGAGAGAAACTGGGTCCCCCTCCCCTAGCTCCTGAGACACAGCTGAGCCAGCCACAGGATCTGGGGACAACTGGGGCGGATCCTCCCTTTCGAGAGGCGGTGGAATCAGTTCAGGGTCCGCATTTTTATCCATCGGGGAAGCGTGGGGAGAAGGATGGGCTGGAGCTGGATCCTGGTCTGAGGGACAGCAGTCCGGAGCTAACGGTTGAGTCTCCAAAGTCTTCATACTGCAGAGGAAGCACAGCGGACATTAGCCTCAGCCAGGATGGCTTCGAAGTTCTCAGGGATCCGATGCAGAGCTAATGAAACCCACCTGTGCTTGCTTCCTCTTCTGGGAGGAGGCAGAAGACTCCCGGGAGGAGAGGCGAACAGCGGACGCCAATTTTGAAAGCACTGCGTTCCTCAGCACCGCAGGTCGCTACGATCCTCTTGCTGTCGCGGGATTTGGGCCTACCTTCCGATTGGGCCGCTGCATCCCGGATCAGATTTCGCGGGCGACCCACGGAACCCGCGGAGCCGGGACGCGAAAGGTTATAAGGTTTCCCGTTCCCATCAAGCCCTAGGGCTTCTCGTGGCTGCCGGGAGTTGTAGTCTAAATGCTTCTATCTTGGTGAGAAGCGCCTGCGCTCCCCCTACCGAGTCCCGCGGTAATTCTTAAAGCACCTGCACCATCCCCCGCCGCCTGCAGAGGGCGCTGCAGGTCTTGCGCCTCTTTTGCATCTCGTTCTCCAGGCTCCAGACCTGTCTCTCGTCCTTCATTCAAAAAGTATTTATTACTGAGCTCTTACTTGCCACCCAGGACTGATATAGGCACTGAGGAATACAACAATAAATAAGATAGTAGAAAAATTCTATATCCTCATAAGGCTTACGTTTCCATGTACTGAAAGCAATTAACAAATCTTTTCAGAGTGATAAGTGTTGTGAAGAAGATTAAACAAGATAGTGTGATATAAAGTATGTGGGAGAAAACGTTAGCGTGAGATATTAAGGAAAGTCTTCCTAAAAAACGACATTTAAGCTGATGAGAAGAAAGGATCCAGCTGAGAGCAAACGCAAACGCTTTCTTCCTTCCACCCTTCATATTTGACACAATGCAGGATTCCTCCAAAATGGTTTCCACCAATTCTGCCCTCACAGGTCTGGCTTGTAGAATTTTCCACCCCAAAATGTTAGTATCTACGGCACCAGTTCGGCGAGAATCCTGACTCTCTCTGCACCCTCCTCCCCAATTCCATTTCCTTTGCTTCCTCCGGCAGGCGAATTACTTGCCCTTACTTGTCATGGCGACTGTCCAGCTTTGTGCCAGGAGCCTCGCAGGGGTTGATGGGATTGGGGTTTTCCCCTCCCATGTGCTCGACTGGCGCTAAAAGTTTTGAGCTTCTCAAAAGTCTAGAGCCACCCTCCAGGCAGCAGGTAGCTGCGGGGCTCCGGGGACACTTGGCGTCCGGGCTGGGAGCGTGCTTTCCAAGACGGTGACACGCTTCCCTGAGGACTGGGTAAGCTCCTGACTGAACTTGATGAGTCCTCTCTGAGTCACGGGCTATCGGCTCCGTGTATTTTCAACTCGGGAGAATCGCTGGGGCTGGGGGTGGGGCAGTGGGGACTTAGCGAGTTTGGGGGTGAGTGGGATGGAAGCTTGGCTAGAGGGATCAACATAGGAGTTGCATTGTTGGGAGACCTGGGTGTAAATGGTGGGGATGTTAGGACCATCCGAACTCAAAGTTGAACGCCTAGGCAGAGGAGTGGAGCTTTAGGGAACCTTGAGCCGGCCTAAAGGGTACTTCTTTGCACATCTACCCGGTGCTAGGCGTAGAGAATCCCTGAAATAAAAGATGCACAAAGCATTGAGATCTGAAACTTTTGGATCTCGAAACATTGAGAACTCATGGCTGTATATTTTAGAGCCCATGGCATTCTAGTGAAACCTCGGGCTCCATTCCGAAATGATCATTTGGAGGTGATCCGGGAAGCCCAAGCTGCTAAGGTCCCACAACTTCCGGACCTTTGTCCTTCCTGGAGCGATCTTTCCAGCCAGCCCTTGGCTCCGCTAGATGGAGAAAATCCAATTGAAGGCTGTCAGTCGTGGAAGTGAGAAGTGCTAAACGAGGGGTTTGCCCGCCAGGCCGAGGAGGACCATCTCAATCTGAGAGGGCCGGCAGCCCTGTTATTGTTTGGCTCCACATTTACATTTCTGCCTCTTGCAGCAGCATTTCCGGTTTCTTTTTGCCGGAGCAGCTCACTATTCACCCGATGAGAGGGGAGGAGAGAGAGAGAAAATGTCCTTTAGGCCGGTTCCTTTTACTTAGCAGAGGGAGGCTGCTATTCTCCGCCCGCACTTTTTTTTTTTTGGATTACTTGGTTATGGCCTTTGCAAAGGCAGGGGTATTTGTTTTGATGCAAACCTCAATCCCTCCCCTTCTTTGAATGGTGTGCCCCACCCCGCGGGTCGCCTGCAACCTAGGCGGACGCTACCATGGCGTGAGACAGGGAGGGAAAGAAGTGTGCAGAAGGCAAGCCCGGGGGTATTTTCAAGAATGAGTACATCTCATCTTTCCGGAGGAAAAAAAAAAAAGAATGGGTACGTCTGAGATTCAAATTTTGAAAGAGTGCAATAATGGGTCGTTTGATAATTTGTCGGAAAAACAATCTACCTGTTATCTGGCTTTGGGCTAGGCCATTCCAGTTCCAGACGCAGGCCGAACGTCGTGAAGCGGAAGGGGCGGGCCCGCAGGCGTCCGTGTGGTCCTCCGTGCAGCCCTCCGGCCCGAGCCGGTTCTTCCCGGTGGGAGGCGGAACTGGAATTCATTTCTGCCGCTTCCCCATCCCTTAGCTCGCGGTTGTTTCATTCCGCAGTTTCTCCCCATGCACCTGCCGCGTACCGGGCACTTTGTGCCGTACTTACGTCATCTTTTTCCTAAATCGAGGTGGCATTTACACACAGCGCAGTGCACAGACCAAGTGCACGGGAAGATGAGTTTTGGCCCTAACTGCGTGATGCCTACCAAGTCAGAGACCCATTTCATCGTCCCAGAAGCGTTTCATCGCCCCCTCTTCCCAGTCGATTCCCGACCCCACCTTTATTTTGATCTCCATAACCATTTTGCCTGTTGGAGAACTTCATATAAAATGGAATCAGGCTGGGCGCGGTGGCTCACGCCTGCACTTTGGGAGGCTGAGGCGGGCGGATTACTTGAGGATAGGAGTTCCAGACCAGCCTGGCCAACATGGTGAAGCCCCGTCTCTACTAAAAAATACAAAAATTAGCTGGGCGTGGTGGGCGCCTGTAATCCCAGCTATTCGGGAGGCTGAGGCAGGAGAATCGCTTGAACCCTGGAGGCAGAAGTTGCAGTAAGCCAAGATCGTGCCACTGCACTCCAGCCTGGGCGACAAGAACGAAACTCTGTCTCAAAAAAAAAAAAAAAAAAAAAAAAAAAACATACATTATGTGCTCTTTTTTGTCGGCTTCTGTCCTTCAGTGTACTGTCTGACATTCGTTCATGTAGTTGTATATATCAGTATTTTCTCCTTTTCATTTAGTATAGCCCATCGATTGTATATCCGTTTTTCTGATGGCCTTTTGAGTTGTTTCCATTTGGGGTTATGAAATAAAGCTGCTATAAACATTCTTGTAGAATTGTTTTTGTGATCATATGTTTTCGTGTTTCTTGGAGAAGTACTTAGGAGGGGAATTGCAAGTTTGGAAATAAAAAGTAGATGTATTTTGAACTTTATCAGAAGCTCTGAGTTTTCCAGAGTGGTTGTACCATTTTACACTCCAACTAGCAAGGTATGGGAGTTACTATGGTTGTGCCACAGCCTTCCGGACATTGGGTATTGTCAGTCTTTCTAATGTAGTATATCCTTGTGGTTGTAATTTACAGTTCTCTGTTGACTAAGGATGTTCAGCATTTTTTCATGTGCCTACTGGCCATTCGTATTTTGTTTGTAAAGTAGCTCTTCAAGTCTTGCCTGTTATTTTGGTCTTTTGTTTGTTTTTATGGTTCAGTTGTGGGACTGCTTTATACATTCTGGATACAAGTCCTTTATCAGATACATGTATCCTGAATGTTTTCTTCTGATCTGTTGCTTGCCTATTTGTTTGCTTTACAGAGTTTACAGTATCTTAAGAGGAGTGGATTTATCTTTTTTAGGTTCAGTATTTGCCTTGTCCTGTTTAGGACATCTTTTTTTTTTTTACCCCAGAGTCATGAAGATATTATCTTATATTTTCTTTTAGGACCTTTATGGTTGTAAGTTTTACACTAACGTCCTTGAGCCATTAATTAATTCTTAAAATGAATTGTTTATGGGTGTGAGGTGTAGAAGTCAGTCTCTGGTATGTTTCCTCTATGGAAATCCAGTTATTCTGTCTCCACTTGTTGAAATAGGCTTCTTTTCTCTACTGAATGCTTTTAACTTTAATTATTGTACAGTTGGAGTATGGGGCTACCATTTTAGTGCTATTTTCTTTTTTTCTTTTTTAATTTTTGAGACAGGGACTCACACTGTTGCCCGAGCTAGAGTACAATGGCACAATCAAGGCTCACTGCAGCCTTGAACCCCTAGGCTCAAGCACTCTCTAGCCTCAGCCTCACAAGTAGCTGGGACTACTCCAGCATACCCAGCTAACTGTTTTATTTTTTTGTATTGACAGGATCTCACTATGTTGCCCAGGCTGGTCTCAAACTGCTGGCCTCAAGCTTTCATCCCATCTCAGCCTCCCAAAGTGCTGGGATTACAGGTGTGAGCCACCATGCCTGACTTCTTAGTGCTATTTTCTATTTATCTCCTCTGTTCTTTGCTCTCTTTAAACGTTTGAGGAAGAAACAGTACCCATCTTACACAAACTATTCAGAAAATAGAGGAACAGACTGGGCGCAGTGACTCATACCTGTAATCCCAGCACTTTGGTACGCCGAGACAGGAATCACTTGAGGTCGGGAGTTCAAGACCAGCATGTCGAAACCCCATCTCTACTAAAAATACAAAATAGGCCGGGGCGCAGTGGTCAAACCGCTGTAATCCCCAGCACTTTGGGAGGCCGAGACGGGCGGATCACGGGTCAGGAGAATCGAGACCATCCTGGCTAACACAATGAAACCCTGTCTCTACTAAAAAATACAAAAAACTTAGCCAGGCGAGGTGGCGGGCCGCCTGTAGTCCAAGCCTACTCGGGGGCTGAGGCAGGAGAATGGCGGTAAACCCGGGAGGCGGAGCTTGCAGTGAGCTGAAGATCCGGCCACTGCACTCCAGCCTGGGCAACTGAGCAAACTCCATCTCAAAAGAAAAAAATACAAAACTTAGGCTAGGCGTGGTGGCACATACCTGTAATCCAGTTACTCAGGAGGCTGCAGCAAAAGAATCACTTGGAACCTGGGAAGAAGGAGGTTTCCAGTGAGCTGAGATTGCACCACTGTACTCCAGCCTTGGGCAACAGAGTGATACCTTATCTCCAGAAAAAAAAGAAAAAGAAAATAGAGGAGCAATTTCCCACTTGTTTTGAAGCCAACATAATCTGGTACCAAACCAAACGAGGACATTGCAAAAAAGAAAATTTAGACCAATATTCCTGTTAGCATATACATGCAAAAGCTAACAAATTTTAGTCAAACCAAACCTGGGTAATATAGAAAAAGGGATTAGGCCAGGCGCAGTGACTCACGCCTGTAATCCAGTACTTTGGGAGGTCAGGAGTTTGTGACCAGCCTGACCAACATGGTGAAACCTGTTTTTAATAATAAATAACAAATTAGGCTGGGCACAGGTGGCTCATGTCTGTAATCCCAGCACTTTGGGAGGCTGAGGTTGGGCTCAGATCACGAGGTCCAGGAGTTTGAGACAAGCCTGACAACAAGTGAAACCCGTTGTCTACTAAAAATAACAAAATTAAGGCCGGGCGCGGTGGCTCCAAGCTGTAATTCCAGCACTTTGGGTAGGCCGAGATTGGGCGGTATCATGAGGTCAGGAGATCGAGACATCCTGGCTAATACGGTGAAACCCCGTCTCTACTAAAAAATACAAAAAACTAAGCCGGGCGACGAGGCGGCGCCTGTAGTCCCAGCTACTCAGGAGGCTGAGACAGGGAGAATGGCGTGAACGGAGGCGGAGCTTGTAGTGAGCTGAGAGCCGGCACTGCACTCCAGCCTGGGCGGCAGAGCAAGGACTCTGTCTCAAAAAAAAAAAAAAAAAAAATACAAAAATTAGCCGGTGTGGTGGCACCTGCCTGTAATCCCAGCTACTCAGGAGGCTGAAGCAGAATTGCTTGAACCCGGGAGACGGAGGTTGCAGTGAGCCAAGCTCGTGCCACTGCACTCCAGTCTGGGTGACAGAGCAAGACTTTGTCTCAAAAAAAAAAATTAGCTGGGCATGGTGGTGGGCACGTGTAATCCCAGCTGCTTGGGAATCTGAGGCAGGAGAATCACTTGAACCCAGGAGGCGGAGGTTGCAGTCAGCTGGGATCACACCATTGCACTCCAGCCTGGGCCACAGAGTGAGACTCCATCTCAAAAAAAGAAAAAGTAAAAGCATAAATACATTCTAACCAAACAAGGTTTATCTCAGGATTATAGTTGATTTAACATTCAAAAATCGGCCTGGTGCAGTAGCTCAGGCCTATAATCCCAACACTTTGGGAGGCTGAGGCAGGAAGGTCTCTTGAGTCCAGGATTTCAAGACCAGCCTGAGCAACATAGCCAGACTGGTCTTTACTGGGGGGAAAACATCAGTCTGTGTAATTCACCACATTAGCAAATTGAAACATAACCCTATGATCATTTCAACAGATGCAGCAAAAGCAGTTAAGGATATTCAACACATACGCATAATTACAAACAAACCAACCTCCTAGCAAACTAGGGAAAGGAAACACCTAGTTTGATAACAGGGCATCCACAATCAGAGTTCCACTAGCAGCATACATAATGGTAGAAAACTCAATGCTGCCGGGCGCGGTGCCTCATGCCTGTAATCCCAACACTTTGGGAGGCTAAGGCAGGCAGATCACAAGGTCAGGAGATCGAGACCATCCTGGCTAACATGCTGAAAACCCGTCTCTACTGAAAATACAAAAAAAAATTAGCCAGGCGTGGTGGCGGGCGCCTGTAGTCCCAGCTACTCGGGAGGCTGAGGCAGGAAAATAACTTGAACCCAAGAGGCAGAGGTTGCAGTGAGCTGAGATCATCTCATTGCACTCCAGCCTGGGCAACAAGAGCAAAACTCCATCTCAAAGAAAAAAAAAGGAAAGAAAAAAGAAATAATGATTAGAAAGGAAGAAATAAAACTTATATTCACAGCCAGTATGATTCTATACATACACATCCTTATGGGGCCTGGCGTGGTGGCTCATGCGTGTAATCCTAGCACTTTAAGAGGCTGAGGCAAGTGGCTCACCTGGACCAGCCTGGCCAACATGGTGAAACCCCGTCTCTAATAAAAATACAAAACATTAGCCAGGCGTGGTGACAGGCACCTCTAATCCCAGGTACTCAGAAGGCTGAGGCAGGAGAATTGCTTGAACCTGGGAAGTGGAGGTTGCAGTGAGCCGAGATCATGCCATTGCACTCCAGGCCAGGCAACAGAGTGAGACTCTGTCTCAAAATAAAAAAAAAAAAAAAAAAAAAAAAGAGTGAAATTCCATCTCAAAAGAAAAAGCCCTAATGGAAAATCCATAAAAAGCTACCAAAACTAATAAATAAATATAGCAAGGTTGCAGGTTACAGGGCAATATAGTTATTCCTCTATCTGTAGGGGCTTGGTTCTGGGACGCCTCACACACCAAACCCGCAGATGTCTAAGTCCCATATATGAGATGGCATAGTATTTGCATTTAACCTACACATATCCTCCCATATAGTTTGAACTATCTCTAGGTTACTTACATTACCCCCATACAATGAAAATGCTAATGGACATACAAGTGTGTATGTAAGTACTTGTAGTACTATGTTGTTTAGGGAATCACCAGGCATATAGGCCTTCAGGGCTGATACCAGCAGCCACTGGAACGATTCTGGTCAGGCCTGCCCCTGTTTGGAGTCTCAGTTGAGCTCATTGCCTTCCCACCCAGTCAAGGGTACCTGCATTTCTTTTGGCTCCCTGGCCGTTTGGAAGACCTAGTTCAGCTTGGCACATTTGTATCCTGGCCCTCTGATGCTGGTACCCCTGGAAAGGCCCTGCTCTGAAAAACACTGAGATTTTAGTTGCTACTGAAGACTTGAGAGGTGAAGACAGAGAGACCTCCTGTGTGTGGAAATGTGTCCCTCCAAGTGGAATTGAGACTTTGGCCCCCCCATTTCAGGACAGCACCTCCTGACCTGTTGACTCCTGACCTGAAGGAGGTGGACTTGCATTAACGGAGTGGGCATGGGGGCAGTACCACAGATCCACACTAACAATCACACAGTTCTCTCTAGAATAATAATATAGAACAACTGCAGAAACAGCTAACCTTTATTGAGCTCTTACTGTGTGTCTAGCACTTTCCTCAGCTCTTTACATTTCCCATAATACACAGGGTACTAGGCCATGCTTGGTGGTTCATGCCTGTAATCCCAGCACTTTAGGGGGCTGAGGCAGGCAGATCACCTGAGGTCGGGAGTTCAAGACCAGCCTGACCAACATGGTGAAACCCTGTCTCTACTAAAAATACAAAATTAGCCAGGCATGGTGGCCTGTAATCCCAGCTACTCAGGAGAATCATTTGAATCCGGGAGGCAGAGGTTGCGGTGAGAAGAGATCGTGCCACTGCACTCTAGCCTGGGCAACAAGAGCTGAGACTCTGTCTCAAAAATAAAATAAAATAAAATAAAAAAAGAAACAGCCTGGCATTAAGGGAGCTCTTTGGTAGGGGGATGTTTTGTCACTGCAAAAAAACAGGAAAGTAGGCTGGGCGCGGTGGCTCATGCCTATAATCCCAGCACTTTGGGAGGCTGAGGCGGGCAGATCACGTAAGGTCAGGAGTTCGAGACCAACCTGACCAATATGGAGAAACCCCGTCTCTACTAAAAACACAAAATTAGCCGGGCGTGGTGGCACATGCCTGTAATCCCAGCTACTAGGGAGACTGAGGCAGGAGAATCACTTGAACCCGGGAGGCGGAGGTTGCAGTTAGCCGAGATCACGCTGGTGCACTCTAGCCTAGGCAACAAGAGCGAAACTCCGTCTCAAAATAAGTAAATAAATAAATAAATAAACAGAAAAGTGTAATGAACACTTTCAGTGGGCATGTTTCTTAGCAAATCTGATGACAAATTTGACATAAAGAGAGCATCCCTGAAGGAAAAAAAAAAAACTAAACTAAAAAAGAAAGAAAGAGAGCATCCTGCCTGGGCAACATAGGGAAACCCTGCCTCTACAAAAAAACTCAAAAATTGGCTGGGCGCGGTGGCTCACGCCTGTAATCCCAGCACTTTGGGAGGCGGAGGCGGGAGGATCACCTGAGGTCAGGAGTTCGAAACCAGCCTGGCCAACACGGCAAGACCCCATCTCTGCTAAAAATACAAAAAATTAGTCGGGCGCAGTGGTGGGCGCCTGTAATCCCAGCTACTCAGGAAGCTGAGGCAAGAGGATCGCTTGAACCCGGGAGGTGGAGGTTGCAGTGAGTCGAGATCGTACCACTGCACTCCAGCGTGGGCAACAGAGCGAGACTCCATCTCCAAAAAAGAAAAAGAAAGAAAAAAAACTAAAAAATTAGCCAGGCAGTCCTCTGTGGTCCCAGCTACTTAGAAGGCTGAGGCAGGAGAATCACCGAGCCCAGGAGTCCGAGGCTGTAGAGTAAGCCATGATTGCACTACTGCATCGTAGCCTGGGCAACAAAGCAAGACCCTGCCTCAAAAAAAAAAAAAAAAAGAAAGAAAGAACATGGCGGGCCGGGCACGGTGGCTCACACCTGTAATCCTAGCGCTTTGGGAGGCCGAGGCAGGTGGATCACAAGGTCAGGAGTTCGACACCAGCCGGGCCAACATGGTGAAAACCTATCTCTAATAAAAATACAAAAAAATTAGCCAGGCGTGGTGGCAGGCGCCTGTAATCCCAGCTACTCAGTAGGCTGAGGCAGGAGAATCGCTTGAAACCAGAAGGCAGAGGTTGCAGTGAGCCTAGATTGCACCACTGCAGCCTGGGTGAAAAGAGTGAAACTCTGTCTCAAAAAAAAAAAAAAGAAAGAAAGAAAGAAAGAACATGGCAAAGCCTTTGAAAGCTTGTCAGGGAGAAGGGGAGATGATAGTTGCATAACTTCGTGCAAGATGCTGGTCCACACAGGGGCTGCCCCTTGCTCCTTCTTGCTCCCTTGACCTCTCATATAACAGGCTTGTGTGTTACTCACATTTATTGAGCCCAAGCAGGTGCAAGGCATTGTGATCTAATACTTTGGTCAGCAAGACAACAATAGATCACTGCCCTACCCTTAGGAAGTGTATAGGCTATTAGAGGAAACAGATGAAATAAATAAGAAAAAGTATTAGACAATGTAAGTGCTATGAGAATGCAAATAAGGTGATGTGAATTAAAATAAGATGACTTGAAGTCTGCGTGGGAAGGAGCCTACCCCTGTGTTACGGCTGGCCAGGACCACCAGTTGATTAGCAGAGAAGGGCAGCCGGTCTAGCTAGAGCTTTTGGGGAAGAGGGAGTGGTTGGTAAGAGATGAGATTAAAGAAGCCGAGAAGGGCCATTCGTGAGGGGTTTGTAAAGGCAGGGCTGAAGAGTGTCCCAAGAGAATGGGCAGGTGAATGGTGAGACAGTTGTTCTTCCAGAAGCTTTGCAGTGAAAGGAATCAAAGAAGTGGAACCATGTATCAGGTGGGGAAGGGTGGGGGCCAAGGGGATATCTTTCCCCATACAGAGATTGCAGGCTGAGAACGACTGCATCCTTGTTAACAGGAAGTGGGTGCGGGGCACGGTAGCTCACGCCTGTAATCCTGGCACTTTAGGAGGCCGACGCGGGTGGATCACCTGAGGTCAGGAGTTCGAGACCAGCCTGGCCAACATGGCGAAGCCCTGTCTCTACTAAAAATACAAAAGTTAGCTGGGTGTGGTGGCACTTGCCTGTAATCCCAGCTACTCGGGAGACTGAGGCAGGAGAATGGCTTGAACCCGGAAGGTAGAGGTTGCAGGGAGCTGAGATCGTGCCATTGTACTCCCGCCTAGGTGACAAAGTGAGACTCCATCTCAAAAAATAAATAAATAACAGGAAGGGAGTTGGGAATAGGGTGCACATTTAGGAAGTCTTGGAGATTTCATGGTGGGAAGGTTGGAAGTCCCTCTCATGATTATCTTTTCCTCAAAGAAGTGCATGGCTGGTAGGGGTGGGGCAGGAGTGCTTGGGTTGCGGTGAAAGATTGGAAGACAGGATGTGAAGCAGCCATTCTTTTCCTACTCCGCAGGAAGCCATGCTGCCTCAGACCCTGGCATGGTGTTGAGGGAAGGTTCCTTCTCCGCAGGCCCAGGTGACCCAGGGTTGGAAGTGTCTCATGCTGGATCCCCACTTTTCCCCTTGCAGCAGCCAGACTGCCTTGCGGGTCACTGCCATGGAGGAGCCACAGTCAGATCCTAGCATCGAGCCCCCTCTGAGTCAGGAAACATTTTCAGACCTTTGGAAACTGTGAGTAGATCCATGGGAAGGCCAGACCCACCGTCCCCACCCCAACCCCAGCCCCCTAGCAGAGGCCTGTGGGAAGCAAAAAATCCGTGGGACTGACTTTCTGTTCTTGTCTTGCAGACTTCCTGAAAACAACGTTCTGGTAAGGACAAGGGTTGGGCTGGGGACCTGGCGGGCTGGGGGGCTGGGGGGCTGGGGACCTGGTCCTCTGACTACTCCTTTCACCCGTCTACAGTCCCCCTTGCCGTCCCAAGCGGTGGATGACTTGATGCTGTCTCCGGACGATCTTGCACAATGGTTAACTGAAGACCCAGGTCCAGATGAAGCTCCCAGAATGTCAGAGGCTGCTCCCCCCATGGCCCCCACACCAGCAGCTCCTACACCGGCAGCCCCTGCACCAGCCCCCTCCTGGCCCCTGTCATCCTCTGTCCCTTCCCAGAAAACCTACCATGGCAGCTATGGTTTCCGTCTGGGCTTCCTGCATTCTGGAACAGCCAAGTCTGTGACTTGCACGGTCAGTGGCCCTGAGGGGCTGGCTTCCATGAGACTTCAATGCCTGGCCATATACCCCTGCATTTCTTCTGTTTGGAACTTTGGGATTCCTCTTCACCCTTTGGCTTCCTGTCAGTGTTTTTTTATAGTTTACCCACTTAACCTGTGATCTCTGACCCCTGTCCCAAAGTTGAATATTGCCCCTTGAATTGGGGCTTTTATCCATCCCATCACACCCTCAGCATCTCTCCTGGGGATGCAGAACTTTTCTTTTTCTTCACCCACGTTTATTCCGTGGCTTTTGAAAATAAGCTTCTGACCAGGCTTGGTGGCTCACGCCTGCAAGCCCAGCACTCTCAGAAAGAGGCCAAGGTGGGCAGATCACCTGAGCCCAGGAGTTCAAGACCAGCGTGGGTAACATAGTGAAACCTCGTCTCTACAAAAAAATACAAAAAATTAGCCAGGCATGGTGGTGCATACCTATAGTCCCAGCCACTCAGGAGGCTGAGGTGGGAAGATCACTTGAACCTGGGAGATGGAGGCTGCAGTGAGCCATGATCATGCCACTGTGCTCCAACCTGGGTGACAGAGCAAGATCCTATCTCAAAAAAAAAAAAAAGAAAAGCTCCTGAGGTGTAGACGCCAACTCTCTCTAGCTCCCTAGTGGGTTGCAGGAGGTGCTTACGCATATTTGTTTCTTTGCTGCCCTCTTCCGGTTGCTGTATTTGTTCACTTGTGCCCTGACTTTCAACTCTGTCTCCTTCCTCTTCCTACAGTACTCCCCTGACCTCAACAAGATGTTTTGCCAGCTGGCCAAGACCTGTCCTGTGCAGCTGTGGGTTGATTCCACACCCCCGCCCGGCAGCCGCGTTCGTGCCATGGCCATCTACAAGCAGTCACAGCACATGACGGAGGTCGTGAGGCGCTGCCCCCACCATGAGCGCTGCTCAGACAGCGATGGTGAGCAGCTGGGGCTGGAGAAGATGACAGGGCTGGTTGCCCAGGGTCCCCAGACCTCTGATTCCTCACTCTTTGCTCTTAGGACTGGCCCCTCCTCAGCATCTTATCCGAGTGGAAGGAAATTTGCGTGTGGAGTATTCGGATGACAGAAACACTTTTCGACATAGTGTGGTGGTGCCCTATGAGCCGCCTGAGGTCTGGTTTGCAACTGGGGTCTCTGGGAGGAGGGGGTAAGGGCGGTTGTCAGTGGCCCTCCGGGTGAGCTGTAGGGGGCTTTCTCCTGCTGCTTATTTGACCTCCCCATAACCCCATGAGATGTGCAGAGTAAATGGGTTTACCCATTGCACAGCTGAAAAGACTGAAGCTCACAGAGGCTAAGGGCCTCCCCTGCTCGGCCGGGCGCGGTGGTTCGTGCCTGTAATCCCAGCACTCTGGGAGGCCGAGGCGGGCGGATCACGAACTCAGGAGATCGAGACCATCCTGGCTAACACGGTGAAACCCCGTCTCTACTAAAAAATACAAAAAAAAAAAATTAGCCAGGCATGGTGGCGGGTGCCTATAGTCCCAGCTACTTGGGAGGCTGAGGCAGGAGAATGGTGTGAACCCGGGAGGCGTAGCTTGTAGTGAGCTGAGATCGTGCCACTACACTCCAGCCTGGGCAATGCAGCGAGACTCTGCCTCAAAAAAAAAAAAAGGCCTCCCCTGCTTGCCACAGGTCTCCCCAAGGTCCACTGGCCTCATCTTGGGCCTATGTTCTCTCCTAGGTTGGCTCTGACTGTACCACCATCCACTACAACTACATGTGTAACAGTTCCTGCATGGGCGGCATGAATCGGAGGCCCATTCTCACCATCATCACACTGGAAGACTCCAGGTCAGGAGCCACGTGCCGCCCTGCACACTGGCCTGCTGTGCCCCAGCCTCTGCTTGCCTCTGACCCCTGGGCCCACCTCTTACTGATTTCTTCCATACTACTACCCATCCACCTCGCATCACATCCCCAGTGGGGAATCTCCTTACTGCTCCCACTCGGTTTTCTTTTCTCTGGCTTTGGGACACGTTACCTGTGACTTCTCTTCCACCTCCCTAGAGCTGGAGCTTAGGCTCCAGAAAGGACGAGAGTGGTTGGGAGTAGATGGAGCCTGTTTTTTTAAACGGGACAGGTAGGACGTGATTTCCTTACTGCCTCCTGCTTCTCTCTTCCTATCCTGAGTAGTGGTAATCTACTGGGACGGAACAGCTTTGAGGTGCGAGTTTGTGCCTGTCCTGGGAGAGACCGGCGCACAGAGGAAGAGAATTACCGCAAGAAAGGGGAGCCTTGCCACGAGCTGCCCCCTGGGAGCACTAAGCGAGGTAAGCAAGCAGGACAAGAAGCGGTGGAGGAGACCAAGGGTGCAGTTATGCCCCAGATTCACTTTTATCACCTTTCCTTGCCTCTTTCCTAGCACTGCCCAACAACACCAGCTCCTCTCCGCAGCCAAAGAAGAAACCACTGGATGGAGAATATTTCACCCTTCAGGTACTAAAGTCTTGGGACCTCTTATCAAGTGGAAAGTTTCTAGTCTAACACTCAAAATGCCATTTTCTTCTTAACTGCTTTACCTGCAATTGGGGCATTTGCCATCAGGGGGCAGTGATGCCTCAAAGACAATGGCTCCTGGTTGTACCTAACTAACTTCAGAACACCAACTTACACCATAATGTATATTTTAAAGGACCAGACCACCTTTCAAAAAGAAAATTGTTAAAGAGAGCATGAAAATGGTTCTATGACTTTGCCTGATACAGATGCTACTTGACTTACGATGGTGTTACTTCCTGATAAACTCGTCGTAAGTTGAAAATATTGTAAGTTGAAAATGGATTTAATACACCTAATCTAAGGAATATCACAGCTTAGCCTAGCCTACATTTTTTTTTTTTTTTTTTTTTTTTTGAGACGAAGTCTCACTCTGTCACCCAGGCTGGAGTGCAGTGGCGGGATCTCGGCTCACTGCAACTTCTGCCTCCCGGGTTCAAGCGATTCTCCTGCCTCAGCCTACTGAGTAGCTGGGATTACAGGCACCCGCCACCACGCCCAGCTGATTTTTGGGGGTTTTTTTGGTTTTTGGTTTTTTTAGTAGAGATGAGGTTTCACCATGTTGGCCAGGCTGGTCTCGAACTCCTGACCTTGTGATCCACCCGCCTTGGCCTCCCAAAGTGCTGGGATTACAGGTGTGAGCCACCGCACCCGGCCTGCTTTTTTTAGTCTACTTTTACTTTATTTTTAATGGAGACAGCATCTTGCTGTTGGCCAGGCTGGATTACAGTGATGTGATCATAGCTCATTATACCCTCGAACTCCTGGGCTCAAGCAATCCCGCCACCTCTGCCTCCCCAGTAGCTAGGACCACAGGCGTACACCACCACACCCAGCTAATTTTTTAAATTTTTTGTAGAGATAGGGTCTCACTGTAGTGCCCAGGCTGGTCTCTAGCCTACTTTTTTGAGACAAGGTCTTGCTCTGTCACCCAGACTGGATAGAGTGCAGTAGTGCAGTCACAGCTCCCTGTAGCCTCCACCTCCCAGGCTCCATCCATCCTCACAGCTTAGCCTCCCAAGTTGCTGGAACTACAGGCCCACACCACCATGCCTGCCTAAGTTTTATTTTTTATTTTATTTTATTTTATTTTATTTTATTTTATTTTATTTTATTTTTTGAGATGGAGTCTCGCTCTGTCACCCAGGCTGGAGTGCAGTGGCACAATCTCGGCTCACTGCAACCTCTGCCTCCCGGGTTCAAGCGATTCTCGTGCCTCAGCCTACTGAGTAGCTGGGACTACAAGTGCCTGCCACCACAGCCGGCTAATTTTTGTATTTTTAGTAGAGATGGGGTTTCACCATGTTGGCCAGGCTGGTCTCAAACTCCTGACCCTGTGATCCGCCCGCCTTGGCCTCCCAAAGTGCTGGGATTACAGGTGTGAGCCACCATACCCAGTTATTTATTTATTTATTTATTTATTTATTTATTTATTTATTTATTTTAAGGCAGAGTCTCTCTCTCTCACTCAGGCTAGAGTGCAGTGGCACGATCTCAACTCACTGCAGCCTTGACCTCCCCGGGCTCTGGTGATTTCAGCCTCCCAAGTAGCTAGGACTACAGGCACATGCCACGACACCCGGCTAATTTTTTATTTTCTGTGAAGTCAAGGTCTTGCTATGTTGCCCATGCTGGTATCAAACACCTGGGCTCAATGAATCCTTCCACCTCAGCCTCCCCAAGTACTGGGATTACAGGCACGAGCTACCACACTCAGCCCTAGCTTAGTTGAAACGTGTTCAGAACATTTAAGTTACCCTACAGTTGGGCAAAGTCATCTAACACAAAGCCTATTTTATAGTAGTATTGTATATCTCATATGATTTATTGAATATTGTTACTGAAAGTGGGAAACAGCATGGTTGCATGAAAGGAGGCACAGTCAGGCTGGGCACAGCCTGGGTGCAGAGCGAGACTCAGGAAAAGAAAAGGCCAGGCACGGTGGCTCACAACTGTAATCCTAGCACTTTGGGAGGCTGAGGCGGGTGGATCACGAGGTCAGGAGATCGAGACTAGTCTGGCCCACATGGTGAAACCCCATCTCTACTAAAATACAAAAATTAACCAGGCATGATGGTGGGTGCCTGTAATCTCAGCTACTTGAGAGGCTGAGGCAGGAGAATCGCTTGAACCAGGAGGCGGAGGTAGCAGTGAGCTGAGATGGCTCCACTGCACTCCAGCCTAGGCAATAGAGTGAGACTCCGTCTCAAAAAAAAAAAAAAGAAAAGAAACGAGGCACAGTTGCTTGCACCTCTAGTCCCAGTTACTTGAGACGCTAAGGCAGGAGGATCACTTGAGCCCAAGAGTTTGAGTCCAGCCTGAACAACATAGCAAGATATCGTCTCTAAAATCTAAAAGAGGGCCGGGCACGGTGGCTCCCATCTGTAATCCCACCACTTTGGGAGGCGGAAGTGGGTGGATCACCTGACATCAGGAGTTGGAAACCAGCCTGGCTAACATGGTGAAGCCCCGTCTACTAAAAACACAAAAATTAGCCAGGTGTGGTGGCACACACCTGTAGTCCCAGCTACTCGGGAGGCTGAGGTACAAGAATCCCTTGAACCCAGGAGACGGAGATTGCAATGAGCTGAGGTTGCATCATTGCACTCCAGCCTGGGCGGCAGAACAAGACTCCATCTCAAAAATAAATAAATAAATAAATAAATAAATAAATAAATAAGTTTTTAAAAGTCAGCTGTACAGATACTTGAAGTACAGTTTCTACTAAACGCATGTTGCTTTTGTACCATCATAAAGTCAAACAATTGTAGGTTGAACCATCTTTTAGCTCAGGTACTGTGTATATATTTATTTCTCCCCCTCCTCTCTGGCTGCAGATCCGTGGGCGTGAGCGCTTCGAGATGTTCCGAGAACTGAATGAGGCCTTGGAACTCAAGGATGCCCAGGCTGGGAAAGAGCCAGCGGGGAGCAGGGCTCACTCCAGGTGAGTGATCTCAGCCCCTTCCTGGCCCTACTCCCCTGCCTTCCTATGTTGGAAAGCCATAGGATTCCATTCTCATCCTGCCTTCATGGTCAAAGGCAGCTGACCCCATCTCACTGGGTCCCAGCCCTGCACAAACAGTTTTTTAGTCTTCCTCCAGTTGAATCCTATAACCACATTCTTGCTTCAGTGTATCCACAGAACCTCCAAACCCAGGTACGAGTGTGGATGTGTGGATACTTCTTTGCCATTCTCGGCAACTCCGAGCCCAGAGCTGGAGGGTCTCAAGGAGAGGCCTAATAACTGTGTAATATTGAGTAAAGCCAGAGTTTCAGGTCATATACTCAGCCCTGCCATGCACCTGCAGGTACTAGGTGACCCCCGTCAGACTCAGTTTCCTTATATATAAAATGGGGTAAGGGGGCCAGGCGCAGTGACTCACGCCTGTAATCCCACCTCTCTGGGAGGCCGAGGCAGGTGGATCACCTGAGGTCTGGAGTTTGAGCCCAGCCTGACCAACATGGAGAAACCCCGTCTCTACTAAAAATACAAAAGTAGTCAAGCGTGGTGGCACATGCCTGTAATCCCAGCTACTCGGGAGGCTGAGGCAGGAGAATCACTTGAACCCGGGAGGCAGAGGTTGCGGTGAGCCAAGACCCGGCCATTGCACTCCAGCCTGGGCAACAAGAGTGAAACTCCGTCTCTAAAAAAACTAAAAAAAATAAGGCCGGGCGCGGTGGCTCATAATCCCCAGGCACTTTGGGAGGCCGCGAGACCCGGGCGGATCCCACGAGGTTTGGAGATCGAGACCATTCTGGCTAACACGGTTGAAACCCGTCTCTACTGAAAAAAAATACAAAAAACTAGGCCGGGGCGAAGGTGGCGGCGCCTGTAGTCCCCAGTTACTCGGGACGGCCTGAAGGTAGGAGAATGGCGGTGAACCCGGGAGGCGGAGCTTGCAGTGAGCGAGATCCGGCCAGCTGCACTCCCAGCCTGGGTGGACCAGAGCGAGACTCCATCGATCTCAAAAAAAATAAATAAATAAAATAAAATAAAATAAAATGGGGTAAGGGAAGATGATGAGTCTGATACACGCCAATACTCTGAGGTGCTCAGTTAACATATTTGCCTGGGTGTGGCCATCATCTCGATTTGAATTCCCCTTGTCCCAGCCTTAGGCCCTTCAACGCATTGGTCAGGAAAAAGGGGCACAGACCCTCTCGCTCATGTGATGTTGTCTCTCCTCCCTGCTTCTGTCTCCTACAGCCACCTGAAGTCCAAGAAGGGGCAGTCTACCTCCCGCCATAAAAAACTCATGTTCAAGACAGAGGGGCCTGACTCAGACTGACATTCTCAGCTTCTTGTTCCCCACTGACAGCCTCCCACCCCCATCTCTCCCTCCCCTGCCATTTTGAGTTTTGGGTCTTTAAAACCTTGCTTCCAATAGGTGTGCGTCAGAAGCACCCAGGACTTCATTTACTTTGTCCCAGGGCTTGACTGAACAAGTTGGCCTGCACTGGTGTTTTGTTGTAGGGAGGAGGATGGGGGGTAGGACATAACCAGCTTAGATTTTAAGGTTTTTACTGTGAGGGATGTTTGGGAGATGTAAGAAATGTTCTTGCAGGTAAGGGCTAGTTTACAATCAGCCACATTCTAGGTGGCACCCCACTTCACCATACTAACCAGGGAAGCTGTCCCTCGCTGTTGAATTTCCTCTAACTTCAAGGCCCATATCTATGAAATGCTGGCATTTGCACCTACCTCACAGAGTGCGTTGTGAGGGTTAATGAAATAATGTACGTCTGGCCTTGAAACCACCTTTTATTACATGGGGTCTAGAACTTGACCCCCTTGAGGGTGCTTGTTCCCTCTCCCTTTTGGTCGGTGGGTTGGTAGTTTCTACAGCTGGGCAGCTGGTTAGGTAGAGGGAGTTGCCAAGTCTCTGCTGGCCCGGCCAAACCCTGTCTGAGAACCCATTGGTGAACCTTAGCACCTAAAAGGAAATCTCACCCCATCCCACACCCTGGAGGATTTCATCTCTTGTCTAGGATGATCTGGATCCACCAAGACTTGTTTTATGCTCAGGGTCAATTTATTTTCTTTCTTTTTTTTTTCTTTGAGACTGGGTCTCACACTGTTGCCCAGGCTGGAGTGGAGTGGCGTGATCTTGGCTCACTGCAGCCTTTGCCTCCCCAGCTCAAGCAGTCCTGCCTCAGCCTCCGGAGTAGCTGGGACCACAGGTTCATGCCACCACGGCCAGCCAATTTTTGCATGTTTGGTAGAGATGGGGTCTCACGATGTTGCCCAGGCTGGTCTCAAATTCCTGGGCTCAGGAGATCCGCCTGCCTCAGCCTCCTAGAGTGCTGGGATTCCAAGTGTGAGCCACCACGTCCAGCCGGGAAGGATCAACCTCTTTTACATTCTGCAAGCACGTCTGCATTTTCACCCCACCCTTCCCCTCCTCCCTTTTTATATCCCATTTTTATATCGATCTCTTATTTTACAATAAAACTTTCCTACCACCTGTGTGTCTGAGGGGTGAATGCCAGTGCAGGCTACCAGGGTCAGCAGGTGCAGGAGTGAGTGAGGAGGTGCTGGGAAGCAGCAACCTGAGTCTGCAAGGAGTGTGGGCTGGGGGGGCCCAGGGCCTGGGTTCCGGGAGGGGAACAAAGGCTGGAGACTGGGTCAGTCTGCGGGCTGCATGACAACAAGGGAGGGGGGTGGCTCCATTCATAACTCAGGAACCAACTGTCCCTCCTCCCCTCCGGCCATGGCTGGCACAAGGTTCTCTCCCTCCCCTGCTTCTAGGATTGGACGACCTCCCCCCTCGGCAGCCTCTCACCAAGGATTATGGGATTTAAATGTCTGATTTAGCAAGCCTGAGCCTCCAGGGTGGCCATCTGCTCCACTAGAAAGTGGCAGGATGCCTGGGTTCCCAAGGGGAACGGGGGTGGGTGCTACTGGATGGAGAGAGGCCAGTGGGAGGCCTGCTAGCCAGGGTCCCAGGAAAGTGGGGGCAGCTAAGGTAAGAGTAGGGGCGTAGGGCTAGGGCCTTCCCAGCATCCCCTCATCCTGGGCCTCATGCCAGGTAGTTGAATGAATTGAAGCTTTAAACTCTGCCAGGAAAACCTTTCAAAGGGCTTCTTGGGATAGGGAGGAGAGTCGGGTTGAGGAGCTCAGTACCGCCTGCCCATGCTCCTCAGGGCTGCTGGCTCCCAGGGAGGGGGGCTGGAGGCAGGCAGGCTCTTCCCCATCACCCACTGCTGTCTGAGCCAGTGCTTGGAGGGGCGGTCAGACATGGCTTGTCCTTCCTCCTCACTGGTGGTGGAGACGGGTGCTAGGGTCCAGAGGGTGCTACTGTCCGGGGGGCTTCTGGGCCCACTAGCCTCTCAGCTTATCAACCAGCTGAAGGTGCCAGCAGGAGCCCCTTGCCTTGCCCCAAGGATCCCAGACAGCTATGAAGTGACCAGCCTTCCTGACCTCAAAACCACCTTTTTTTTTTGTCTTTCTTAGCAGGGAATGTCAAATGCTCCCCAGGAGATCCACATCTGCCTCTTTCAGAGACTTTTAACTTAAACATCTGTCCCTACCCAGCAGGCAAACTAGAGTTACTGAAGCTCAGTCCCTCTGCTTGCCTCTGTAGACAGGTCACCTTGATGAGCTTCCTTTTTCTTTTTTTTTTTTTAGGCTTTGTTGGAGCATAATTGACCCCCCAAAATTGCATACATTCAAGGTATGCAGTGTGATGATTTGATATCGGGGTATATTGTGAAATCATTACCACAATCAAATTAATTAGCATGTCCATCATCACAGATAGTTACCATTTGTGTGTGCGCACATGTGTTCACCTATGACTACACTTGGATCTACTCTGCAGATTTCAAGTAAACAGAAAATCTCCCTTTTTGACAACCGTCCTCCACCCTTTCAGTCCCAGCCTTTTCCTAGATTATGTCCCTAGCTCTGTTTTCATTTCTGCTGTGCTGCTTCAGATCCATTCTGACTCTGCCAAACTCTTCATAAGCTGATAGATTGCCGGATTGAGAATTATGGTCGGGCTCGGTGGCTCACGCCTGTAATCCCAACACTGTGGGAGGCCAAGGCAGGCCTCAGGATCACCTGAGGTCAGGAGTTGGGAGACCAGCCTGACCAACATGATGAAACCCCGTCTCTACTAAAAGTACAGAATTAGCTGGGCATGGTGGTGCACGCCTGTCATCTCATCTACTTGGGAGGCTGAGGCAGGAGAAGAGGTGAAGTTTGCAGTGAGCCGAGATCCTGCCATTGCACTCCAGCCTGGGCAACAAGAGTGAAACTCCATCTCAAAACACACAAAAAAAGAAGTACAAAGTCTGAGACTTCAGGCCAGCTCTGCTACACTATATACTCTACCGTCTCTGGTCCTACTTGTTGGCTTCTTTCCCCCTCGTCCTGTTCAAGTTCCTGTCCCATCCAGTCAAGCAGGTACTCATTGGTACCTTACCCTGTGCCAGGAGCTGTTACAGGCCCTGAAACCTGTGGCAGACGTGGTCCCTACCCTCCCACTCAAAGAGCCCAGGCCTTATCCTAATGAGGTCCAAAATCAAATCTCCCAATTTCCTCATGGCTCCAATCTAAACTTGTAATTCACAACCTTAAATCAGTATGTTCTGTTTTTTTATTTAGAAAACATTTCTGGCTGGGCACAGTGGATCACGCCTGTAATCTCAGCTACTCAGGAGGCTGAGGCAGGGGAATCACTTGAACCCAGAAGGCAGAGGGTTGCAGTGAGCCGAGATCATGCCATTGCACTGTAGCCTGGGCAACAGAGCAAGACTCCACCTCAAAAAGAAAAAAGAAAGAAAGAAAGAAAAAAAAACATTTCCCCCTCATTTTAGGAACATGAGTTCTCCAAATCTAAAATTCATACTCTGAGGAGATTGAATAGCCTTAAATGCTTTCATCGTTAAAAATAAAAGAAAGGGACCTGGTATGCATCCTAAAATTAAAATATACCTGTAATCCCAGCACACTGGGAGGCTAAAGCAGGAGGATAGCTTGAGGCCAGGAGTTTCAGATCAGCCTAGGCAACATAGCAACACCCCATCTCTATTTTAATAAAATAAAATATTGTGAAACACATTTATAATTTTTAAAATTTAATTTTAAAATTAAACTTAAATTTATTCATTTGTGTGTGGGTTTTTTTTTTTCTTTTTCTTTTTTTTTTTTTTTTGAGATGGAGTGTCACTCTGTCGCCCAGGATGGAGTGCAGTGGCGTGATCTCTGCCTCCCGGTTCAAGCGATTCTCCTGCCTCAGCCTCCCAGGTAGCTGGGACTACAGGTGCATGCCACCATGCCCGGTTAATTTTTGTATTTTTAGTAGAGACAGGGTTTCACTATGTCACCAGCTAACCTGGAACTCCTGACCTCAGGTGATTCGCACACCTCGGCCTCCCAAAGTGCTAGGATTACAAGCGTGAGCCACCACACCCAGCCCAAAGTTGGTTTTAATAGCAGATAGTCTATCAACATAATTCAATACATTAAGTTTAGAAAAATTATGTATCATATCAACAGATGCTGAAAGGAATTTGATTAAATTTCAGTAGCCATTTCCTTAAAACACACACACACACACACACACTTTAATTAAAACAGTAATAGACTGATAATGAAATACCAATTTTCCTAAACAGTTAAACAGTAAGATAATTTCAATTAAGATCAAGAGCTGGGCTGGGCACAGTGGCTCACACCTGTAATCCCAACACTTTGGGAGGCCAAGGTGGGTAGATCACCTGATGTCAGGAGTTCGAGACCAGCCTGGCTAACATAGTGAAATCCCACCTCTACTACAAATACAAAAAAATTAGCTGGGCATGGTGGCGGGCACTTATAATCCCAGCTACTGGAGAGGCTGAGACAGGAGAATTGCTTGAATCCAGGAGGCGGGGGTTGCAGTGAGCCAAGATCACACCATTGCACTCCAGCCTGGGCGACAGAGCCAGACTCAGTCTCAAAAAAAAAAGAGCTGGCCACACCTATAATCCAAACATTTTGTGAGGCCGAGGTGGAAGAATTGCTTCAGGCCAAGAGTTGAACACATAGTCAAAATAGCCAGACCTCTCTCTAGATAAATAAACAAATAAATAAATAAATAATCAAGAACTGTATAGGGGGCTGTATGGTGGCTCATGCCTGTGATCCCAGCACTTCGGGAGGCCAAAGTAGGAGGATCCCTTGAGACCAGCCTAGGCAACAGAGCAAGACCGTGTCTCTATTTTTTAAAAAACTGGCCGGGCGCAGTGGCTCACGCCTATTATCCCAGCACTTTGGGAGACTGACGTGGGTGAATCAGGAGGTCAGGAGTTTGAGACCAACCTGGCCAACATGGTGAAACCCCGTCTCTACTAAAAATACAAACATTAGCCAGGCGTGGTGGCAGATGCCTGTAATCCCAGGGAGTTGGGAGGCTGAGGCAGGAGAATTGCTTGAACCCAGGAGGCAGAGGTTGCGGTGAGCAAAGATCGCACCATTGCACTCAGCCTGGGCAACAGGGCGAGACTCCATCTCAAAATAAATAAAATAAAATAAATGTATGGGGATATAGACTTACTCTGGTTTTATTTTATTTTTTCTTTATTTTATTTATTTATTTTTTTTTTTGAGACGGAGTCTCGCTCTGTTGCCCAGGCTGGAGTACAGTGGCGCAGTCTCTGTTCACTGCAACCTCCCCACCTCTCGGGTTCAAGTGATTCTCCTGCCTCAGCCTCTCGAATACCTGGGATTACAGGTGCCTGACACCACCCCTGGCTAATTTTTTGTATTTTTAGTAGAGACGGGGTTTCACCACGTTGGCCAGGCTAGTCTCGAACTCCTGACCTTGTGATCCGTCCGCCTCTGCCTCCCAACGCACTGAGACTACAGGAGTGAGCCACTGCGCCCAGCCTACTCTGGTTTTAGTGCATTCAAGAAGGAACGAAGAAAGAACAAGAAACAAAAACAACAAACAAACAAAAAAACCAAAACAACAACACCAAAAAAAGAAAAAAAAAAAAAAAAGGAACAGAAAAGGAAGAAAATCACTGGTAAAAAAAATTTCTTTCTGGTTAGAGTGGGTGTTTGGAAATTATATATATATTATATATTTCTATATATACACACACACATACATACATACACGTATGCCTTTTTGATTATAGGATAGTATACCAAAACTCAGAAATATTATGGAATTAACAGACTTTAGTAAGGTAGATAAGTAGTAGGGAGAAAAATACTAATTTTATCTTCCAGCAGAAGCACTGTGAAAAATTAGAGAACAAGAAAACATTCCATTCAAAATAATGACAACAAGACCAAGCATGGTGGCTCACACCTGTAATCCCAGAACTTTGGGAGGTCGAGACAGGAGGATCACCTGAGGTCAGGTTCGAGATCAGCCTGGCCAACATGGTGACACCCCGTCTCTACTGAAAATACAAAAATTAGCTGGGCGTGATAGTGTAAGCCTGTAATCCCAGCTACTCGGGAGGTCGAGGCAGGAGAATCGCTTGAACCCAGGAGGCAGAGATTGCAGTGAGCCAAGATCCTGCCACTGCTTTCCAGCTTGGGCAACAGAGCAAGGCTCCATTTCAAAAGACAATAGCAATAAATATCAAGAAATAAGTGTAATAGGAATGGCACACACAAAGAAGGAATGGCACAGAACCTGTATGCAGAAGACCACAAACCCTTATTTAAGGACATAAGCCAAGATCCAAAGAAAATGATAGATTCTCAGATGGAAAAACTAAAAAAAAAAAGACAAGAAAAATCAGTTATCTCAAGATAAATACAATATAATGCAATTTCAATTAGAATCCCAAGTTTTCATTGTGTGTGTGTGAATTGGGTAAATTTATCATAAATGTATAGGAATGAGTAAGTGCCACTAGTTGTTTTAAAAAATACTGAATTTGGGCCAGGTGCGGTGGCTCACGCCTCTGATCCTGGCACTTTGGGAGGCCGAGGCAGGCAGATCACGTGGTCAGGAGATGGAGACCATCTGGCCAACATAGTGAAAACCCGTCTCTACTAAAAATACAAAAAATTCGCTGGCATGGTGGCACGCACCTGTAGTTCCAGCTACTCAGGAGGCTGAGGCAGGAGAATTGCTTGAACCTGGGAGGTGGAGGTTGCAGTGAGCCAAGATCCCGCCACTGCATTCCAGCCTGGCAACAAAGTGAGACTCCGTCTCAAAAAAAAAAAAAAAGGGAGGCCAAGGCGAGTGGATTACCTGAGGTCAGGAGTTCAAGACCAGCCTGGCCAACATGGCGAAATCCCGTCTGTACTAAAAATACAAAAATTAGCCTGGCAGTGGTGGCCCATGCGTGTAATCCCAGCTACTAAGGGGGCTGAGGCAGGAGGATCTCTTGAACCGGGGAGGAGGAGGTTGCAGTGAGCAGAGATTGTGCCACTGTACTCCAGCCTGGGTAACACAGTGAGACTCTGTCTCAAAAATAAATAAATCAGTACTGAAGGCTGGGCACGGTGGCTCATGCCTGTAATCCCAACACTTTGGGAGGCCGAGGCAGGTGAATCAGTTTCAGCTCAGGAGTTCCAGACCAGTCTGGGCAACATGGCAAAACCCCGTCTATACTAAAAATACAAAAATTAGTCAGGCGTGGTGACACGCACCTGTATTCCCAGCTACTTCAGAGGCTGAGGCAGGAGAACCCCTTGAACCCAGGAGGCAGCGGTTACAGTGAGCTGAGATCGTGCCACTGCACTCCAGCCTGGACGACAGAGCAAGAGAATCTGTCTCAATAAATAAAATAAAGAATATAAAATAAAATAAATAATAACATTTTAAATAATAAGTAAATAATAAGCAACAGAATGGAGAAGGGGTCCTATTTGCCTTGCCAGATTTTAGAGAACTTAGTATAGGCCGGGCAGGTACAGTGGCTCACGCCTGTAATCCCAGCACTTTGGGAGACCAAGGCAGTAGATCACACGAGGTCAGGGGTTCAAGACCAGCCTGACCAACATGGTGAAACCCCATCTCTACTAAAAATACAAAATTAGCTGAGCGTAGTGGCACATGCCTGTAATTCCAGCTACTTGGGAGGCTGAGGCAGGAGAATCACTTAAACTCGAGAGGTGGAGGTTGCAGTGAGCTGAGATCGCACTACTGTACTCCAGCCTGGGCAACGAGAGTGAGACTCTGTCTCAAAAAAAAAAAAGAAAAGAAAAGAAAACTTACTATAAAACTACTGAGATGAGGTCAACGTAACATATGGAGTGGTAGACAAACCAAGGGAAACAAGAAGTAACAAATATAGATGTTCGCATACAGGAGAATTATTATATGGCCAAAATTAGCATTTCCATTTAATCGGAACACATTAGATATATTTGTTATTTTTGTTATTTATTTATTTATTTTGAGACAGAGTTTCACTCTCATTGCCCAGGCTGGAGTGCCATGGTGCGATCTTGGCTCACTGCAACCTGGGTTGAAGCGATTCTCCTGCCTCAGCCTCCCAAGTAGCTGGGATTACAGGCATGCGCCACTACACCTGGCTAATTTTTTTTTTTTTTTTCTGCATTTTTACTAGAGACAGGGTTTTCCATATTGGTCAGGCTGGTTTTGAACTCCTGACCTTAGGTGATCCGCCCACCTCGGCCTCCCAAAATGCTGGGATTACAGGCGTGAGCCACCATGCCCTGTCCCTATCTCTCTCTCTTTTTTTTTTTTTTTTTTGGAGATGGAGTCTGGCTCTCTCGCCCAGGCTGGAGTGCAATGGCGCAATCTTGGCTCACTGTAACCTGGGTTAAAGTGATTCTCCTGCCTCAGCCTCTCAAGTAGCTGGGATTACAGGCGTCTGCCGCCACGCCCCGCTGATTTTTTGTATTTTTAGTAGAGGCAGTGTTTCATTGTGTTCCCCAGGCTGGTCTCAAACTGCTGAGCTCAGGCAATCCACTCACCTCGGCCTCCCAAAGTGCTAGGATTACAGACATGAGCCACCATGCCTGGCACCTGTCTCTCAAAAATATGTTTTTTGCCCAACACACATTTCCAGGTTGCCATAGGGTAAACAAAGTAAATTAAGCTAGCACAACTGAAAAAATAAAACTGGGGCCTTGGCCAGGCACAGTGGCTCAGGCCTATAATCCCAGCACTTTGGGAAGCTGAGGTGGGAGGATCACTTGAGCCCAAGAGTTTGAGACCAGCCTGAGCAGCATAATAAGACCCTATCTCTATAAAAAATTTAGGCTGGGCGTGGTGGCTCATGCCTGTAATCACAGCACTTTGGGAGGGCGAGGTGGGCAGATCACTTGAGGTCAGGAGTTCGAGACCAGTCTGGCCAACATGGTGAAAACCCTTCTCTACTAAAAATACAAAAGTTAGCCAGGCATGGTGGCGTGCGCCTGTAATCCCAGCTACTCTGGTGGCTGAGGCATGAGAATCACATGAACCTGGAAAGTGAAGGTTGCAGTGAGCCGAGATTGCCCCACCGCACTTCAGCCTGGGTAAGGAAGTGAGACTCTGTTTCCAAAAAAAAAAGATACTACAGACCAGGCGCAGTGGCTCACGCCTGTAATCCCAGCACTTTGGGAGGCCGAGGTGGGTGGATCACGAGGTCAGGAGATCGAGACCATCCTGGCTAACACAGTGAAACCCTGTCTCTACTAAAGATTCAAAAAACTAGCCGGGCGAGGTGGCGGGCGCCTGCAGTCCCAGCTACTCAGGAGGCTGAGGCAGGAGAATGGCGTGAACCCGGGAGGTGGAGCTTGCAGTGAGCTGAGATTGTGTCACTGCACTCTAGCCTGGGCGACAGAGCAAGACTCCGTCTCAGAAAAAAAAAAAAAAAAATCAAGGAGGCCCGGTGAGGTGGCTCACGCCTGTAATCCCAATGCTTTGGGAGGCCAAGGCAGGTGGATCACCTGAGGTCAGGTGTTTGAGACCAGCCTGGCCAACATGGCACAACCTGTCTCTACCAAAAATACAAACATTAACTGGGTGTGCTGGCGGGCGCCTGTAATCCCTGCTACTCGAGAGGCTGAGGTGGGAGAATCACTTGAACCCGGGTGGTATAGGTTGCAGTGAGCCAAGATTGTGCCACTGCACTCCAGCCTGGGTGACAGAGCAAGACTCCATCTCAGAAATAAATAAGTACATAAATAAATAAATAAGTTAATAAAAGAAAATTTAAAATAAATTAGAGCTCTGCTGGGGAAGTACTGACATATGATATATATTGAGTGGGAAAAGTAAGATGCATGAAAGTGTGTACAATATGACCCAATTTTGGTATAACAATGACCAAAACCCAGTAATCCTTTTCTATATGATGGGGTGTGTGTGCGTGTGCGTGTGTGTGTATTATGCATTCATGATAAAATTGTGTATAGGTGTGTGCATATGTAATAAAGCTATTTTTCAAGACAAATACTAAGACCAATTCATTGCAAAAGAGAAAAGGCCCCGAGAAGAAAATAAAATTAGCTATAAGCCCCTCCCCTCCCCCATATAACACAAGAAACATCATATATATTTTTTTCTATGCTTACATGTGTGTGTTTACTTTTTAATTAATTAATTAATTTTTTTGAGACAGAGTTTCGCTCTTATTGCCCAGGCTGGAGTACAATGGCGCAATCTCAGCTCACTGAACCCTCCGCCTCCTGAGTTCAAGCAATTCTCCTGCCTCAGCCTCCCGAGTAGCTGGGAGTACAGGCATCTGCCACCAGGCCTGGCTAATTTTTTCTATTTTTAGTAGAGATGGGGTTTCACCATGTTGGCCAGGCTAGTCTCGAACTCCTGACCTCAGGTGATCCTCCCACCTTGGCCTCCCAAAGCGCTGGGATTACAGGCATGAGCCACCACGCCCGGCCTATGTGTTTACTTTGCACAAAATTAGGATCATATAGTTCATATTGCTTTTTTTTTTTTTTGAGATGGAGTTTCGCTCTTGTTGCTCAGGCTGGAGTGCAATGGCACGATCTCGGCTCACTGCAACCTCCACCTCCTGGGTTCAAGCGATTCTCCTACCTCAGCCTCCCGAGTAGCTGGGATTACAGGCATGCACCACCACGCCCAGCTAATTTTGTATTTTTTTTTAGTAGAGACGGGGTTTCACCATGTTGGCCAGGCTGGACTTGAACTCCCAACCTCAGGCGATCTGCCCACCTCAGCCTCCCAAAGTGCTGGGATTACAAGCGTGAGCCACTGCGCCCGGCCCATATTGCTTTGACATCCATGTTTCTTCTAGTCAACTTTTCTCATCTGTCTCTGAGCATTTGCTGATGCTCTTTTCTCTCCAAACCACCCCTCCTTTAAGCTCCCATTTAAATGCTACCTCCTCTGAGAAAGCTTCCCTTTAACGTGCCTGACAGATAGTGGTTGGCAGCTCTGAAGTTTATCATCACAGGCTCTCTCCCCTTCCTTGAAGCATGTTTAGGTCTACCTTGTATGAGAGTTTCTCGTGTGCTCCTCACCTCTCCTGTTAAACTGGGGAGCTCCTTGGGGGCAGGATCTCTGCCTCTTTCATAACTGTGTCCTCACGGTGCCTAGAATGTACACAGTAGGCACTTCATAAGCATCACCGTACAAAAGGGACATAGGCTTCCTGCCTGTCTTGTATGGAGTCATCTCGAGATAGTGTGCACTAAATTAGACAAGGCGAACGGGGTAGATGCTTGGACACTGGAAGGAAGAGGTCATAGCTGGGGAGCCGCCTCCAAGGCCTGGGGGATCCCCTTGGGACCACCCAGATACACCCTCCACTCCTTCCCTGGGCTCTTCCAACTGCTCAGAAAGGAACAACCCACACACAGGGCTCTGTGTATGATATATATTTATATATATAATTGCTCTCATTTTATTTTACTTAATCCTCTTTTTACAGTAGATCTGACACAGGCATTAAATAACTGCAGAGAGAGACCATGGTAGGGCGGGTGCAGGAAAACATGGGGGCCCGAAGGGAAGAAACACAGATCCAGCTAGAGAAAAAGGGAAGGGTCCACCAGTGGGTGGAGTGTGGAGGCTGCAGCATTAAAAAAAGAACAAGGTTAGCGAGGATGAGGAAGTGAAGAGTTGCTGGAGGACAAAGGGTTAAAATGCCTCTACAGCTACAGAAAATTCAGAGCAGGAGGCAGGAGGCCCCTCATTTGACATTCTATGGGCATTATGGGTTTTTTGTTTTTGTTTTTGTTTTTTTTTAAAGGCAAAGGGGTCTGAAGGAGACGGAGCCAAGACATTCAGAGGCTAGATTTGGAACTTTCAGGCTGGCATGCGGAGGAAAGGGAAGGAGTTAGTGATTAGTTGATAACTTGCTAAGAGAAGCCAGAGAGAGGATGGTGGGGGCAGATCTGGGCTCAGGGGAAGGAGGTGGAATAGTCCCAAAGCCAGCCGATGTTTCCAAGGTGGCCACTGGGGACAGAGCCAGAATGGCCGCCCCTCCCCCAGAGCTCCCTGGGAAGTGGAACTTGAAGGATATTCTGGGAAGGCGAATGGGGGAAGGGAGCCATCCGTAAAAACAAAGTGGATATTCAGCCTAGGTCAACCCCACCCCTCTGGGGAGCAGCTATTTGGGTGATAGAAGGGCCTAGGAAGAAACTGAAGGCCAGGCGCGGTAGCTCACGCCTGTCTGTAATCCCAACACTTTGGGAGGCAAAGGCGGGTGGATCACCTGAGGTCGAGAGTTCAAGACCAGCCTGACCAACATGGAGAAACCCCGTCTCTACTAAAAAATGCAAAAAATAAAAAATAAAAAATTAGTTGGGCGTGGTGGCGCATGCCTGTAATCCCAGCTACTCAGGAGGTTGAAGCGGGAGAATAGCTTGCTTGAACCCAGGATGTGGAGGTTGCAGTGAGCTGAGATTGTGCCATTTCACTCCAGCCTAGGCAACAAGAGCAAAGGAAGGAAGGAAGGAAGGAAGAGAGGGAGGGAGGGAGGGAGGGAGGGCTGAAGTCGGGGGTTGCCGGAAGGAAGGAAGGAAGGAAGGAAGGAAGGAAGGAAGGAAGGAAGGAAGGAAGGGAGGAAGGTAGTGCTGAAGTCAGGGGTTGCCAGAGGATTTTCAGGAAGGGCCAACGGAGGCCTCACTTCCAGTCCCTCATTTCCCAGCTCACAGAGTCACCAGAGGGTGAGAAGCAGAATGTGCCAGGAAAGAGGGAAAAGGCCACAGAACCACCTTGTCCTCAATTACAAAAAGGTGCATTTCAGAGGAGGGAATAGGGATGGAAAGGAGGAGAACACCTGCCCAGGAGCCAGGAGCCAGATAAGTTCAAAGTCACCAAGATGGTGACTGTGTAGACAGGGAGAAAGTGTGAGAGATCAAGGACCAGTGACTAGAGCTTAGGAATGGAAGGACGGAGTGCCACATTCATCTCTGGAAGCAAAGGGGTGAAATGAGACACGTGTGCACGTTTGTATGTGTGTGGAGGGTGGGGGTATGTAGCTGGGTGGGTGGGTCAGTGGGCACTTCCTATAACTCTCAGGGGATATGCAGGCAGGAGAGTGGATAGCTCTCACAGCTAAACCAGAACTAGAAAGCCTCCTAATTCCTCTGTGGCCATCTTAGCCCAGCTCCCTCTCACTGATCTGAGGTTGGGAGAAGTTGGTGGGAAATGTGAGTGACAGGGAAGCACAATGGACTTCAGGCTGGGTTGAGAAGTCAAGGAAAAGGGTGTGAGGCTCAGACAAGTCATAGCTCTGTTATCAAAAATACCTTTGGGGTGGGTGAGGGAGGGATCAGGCAGGGTCAGGGACATTCCAGGAGCATCCACAGGAGAGAGATGGGGTGGGAGGAAGGGGCCTCAGGTTTTGTTGATGCGGAGTTTGAAGGCCACACGGCCGGCAAACTTGTCTCGCTCATCATCTGTGGCGATGTTGGCGGCGTTGATGCGGCATTCTACATTCACCTCCACATTGGGGGTCACATTCAGGAACTTCACAGCCACCAGGGGCTGTGTGTAGTTCACCTGGGCCGGAGGAGCAGTGCAGGGTCTAGGCCTGGGGCAACGTGGCCTCCTTCCCTAGCTCACCACCCACACCCGCCATCAGCCTGGGCCTCCCCTGGGACTTACGTGGAACTTTTTGCCATAGTAGGGGAAGTACATGAGGTCGATGTTACCGTTGGCAGGGAACATGACGAAGTTGCCGAGATTCTCAGCATCTTCATCTCGCTGTGGGGGTGCAGGAAGATAGGGGGTGAGCCAGTTAGGGATGGCAGGCACCCAGGAGCTCACCAGACTTCCATTTGTTCTTTTGTTCTTCCTTCGCCCCCGATTATTCCTGTCTCAAGTTTGCCTCCCTGGAGCTGTGAGTCTGTGTGAGCGTGTCTGCGTGTGTAGATGAGGGGATGGTCTGTCTCTGTCATCATTCTAGGAACTCCTGAAGGCTGCTAATGACACGAAAGCCTCCTACTCTACTCCTACCCCAAGTTCTTACCCCATCCTCAGGAATCAGTTTCTGGAGCAGAGCCAAGAAAGAACAGATACATGATTAAGGGTTGAATAGAAAGCAAGGAAGGGGATGTGGAGGGAGCAGCAAGTTTCTAGAAAGGACAGACCATGGGGCGGGTAGGGGGGAACAGGGTCCCAAGGACAACGAAGTGGTGGCAGATGGTGCTAACAGATCAGCAGCTACCAGATACCTAGAAGGAACTGACGAGTGGGGGCCATATGGGAGGGAGAGCGAAAGATATGGACAATCCTGGAGTAAAGAAGAAGGTGGAAGCATTAGGGAGAGAAGCCAGAGGCCAGGGCGTTGGTGAAGGAGGGCATGTGTCTGCCCCTAGGAGAGCAGGCCTCTGCATCCTAGAGAGAAGCTAGAGGAGTGCGAGGCCCTCGGAGTTCAAGCTACGGTGGAGCCCACAAGCCCACTCTTACCCCCTTGTTTCTATGGTGATGGGGCCTCTAGGAGCAAAGAAGATAGGGAGAGACAGGTGAATTACACAGAAACCATGAAGGACACACAGGTGAGCAGGCAGACAAGGCCCAACGAACTCACCTTCCCAGCACAGGTAACATTCATGCTCTGGTTTGCTCCTGCATAGAAGTTGATGACCTGGAGTGAGGATGGAAGGTGAAGAGAGTCAGAGAAAGAAGTTGTCAAAGATGGGCATCCAGACCAAGCTAAGCCAGGGACTGTAGTCTCAACTACTAGGGAAGTTGAGGCGGGAGTATAGCTTAATCTCAGGAGTTCAAGGCCAGTCTTGGCAACATAGCGAGACCCTGTCTTAAAAAAAAAAAAAAAAGGGCCGGGCGCGGTGGCTTCAAAGCCTGTAATCTCAGGCACTTTGGGAAGGGCGAGACGGGCGGATCACAAGGTCCAGGAATCGAGACCATCCTGGCTAATACGGGTGGAAACCCCCGTCCTCCTACCTAAAGAATACAAAAAACTGGCCGGGCGCGGTGGCTCAAGCCCTGTAATTCCCAGCGCTTTGGGGAGGCGAGAACGGTGGATCACCGAGGTCCATAAGATCGAGACCCATCCTGGGCTAACTGGTGAAACCCCGTCTCTACTAACAAATACAAAAAAAAGTAGAGCCCGGGTGGAGGTGGCGGGTGCCTGTATCCCAGCTACTCGGAAGGCTGAGGCAGGAGAATGGGCGTAAACCCGGGAGGGCGGAGCCTTGCAGTGAAGCTGAGATCCAGCCACCGCACTCCCAGGCCTGGGCACAAGAGCAGGACGTCCCGTCTCCAAAAAAAAAAAAAAAAAAAAAAAGGCATCCAGCCTTCTAGCTACAGAGCTTACCCTCCAAGAGCCCCGCCTCTCTTTTCCTCTCAGCTACACAAACCACAAACATCCAAGTCTCTCTCATGCCCATTAGCCCCAGTGAAAGGATGCAACTGTCTGCAGTGGTGTCCCCAGATCCTTCCTCCATTCACCCTGGAGACCAAGGTCACAGGTACCCGATTCATCTTGATGAAGACACAGGGCTGCCCAGTGCTGTAGCCATAGTGGGTGGGGTCCCCAATGCCAGAGCAGTTGCCCAGCTGGGTCCGGTTGAATTGGCAGGCACGTTTGGGGTAGTTGAGGACTCCATTATCTGGCTGTTCGTAATAGCGCCCAGGGCGGCAGACATCATTCTTTTGGGCTTGGATAGAGTCGTTGTAAGCTAAGGAGGTGGGAGGGAGAGAGTCAGGGGCCAGATGCTTCACTTCCAAGGTCCCCAGTCCCCTGCCTGAAGTCGTGAACTGCCACATAGCCAGGCCCACACTCACGCTCCAAGAACTTGTTGAGCTTCTGAACATGCTGGTCCCAGCTTTCAGTGTCACTGACATTGACAATGACATCAAGGTTCTCAGTCTTGGGACGAATCATCAAGCCTACAGCCGACAAAGGCAGAAGTTGGGGGTATCTATAAGATGAGGGGCTGCACACAGAGGGAAGAAAATGGACACAGGGAACACCAGGGTGGGGACAGCGGTGAATATCTGAGATCATCTTCACGGGAGGGTGATCTCCCGTGGTTATCTGCCACATGCCCAAATCACACAGCTCCCAACTGCAGGAAATGGGAAGGTGGACAGATTCCAAGAAGAACTTCCCAGAACATGGGGATTGGGTCATCAGAATTAAACTCCTGGAAGGAACTATGAGTTCCTTCTGGAGGTTTAGGGGCACAAGAGCAGTTAGAGTAGCTGGCAGGGGAAGCCTTGAAACTCACCCGGTGTAGCCAGTCGGTCCTGGTACTTGGGGGTATGGTCGGAGACAGTCTGCAGCATCACCCACATGGTGAGGGTGAACATGGCGGTGAGGAACCCATAAAAAACGAGGTAGAAGAGGAGGATAAAGGCTAGGGAGGAGGAAACAGGGTCAGCAGGGCCTAACATTCCCACCATAACCTCACCTATCCCCACGTACCCCTCTACCCACTCTGAAGTTCTGCACTGTGACTGGTCACAGAGTCACAGAGATATCTTAGAGCCTTCCCCTGGGAGCAAAATGAGACAAGCTGGAAGCAGGCAGTTGTGTCTGGCTTCCAGCCATGACTCCCAGCCCCCTCCTGGTCCTAGGGCACAGTGAAGCCCGACCTTGTGGAGGCCACAGAGACCTAAACCCTCGTTGCTGGGGCAACTCCAAGTATAGGCTGCTGTTACTTTGCCTCCAATTACATTTCCAACTCCTCAACCATGCTTAGTCCTGAAAAGGCACACATCTGTTACCTCTGCATTCATACTCATACTTAAAGCTGTGCTAGCATGGTGACTTTTTAAGCGGGTACTGGCCACCATTCACAAGCAAACTCTCATGCCACCCTGCAGAGCCTGGACCCTCAGATTTGAATAGCAAAATCTCTCTCCTGGTGCCCTTCAGAAGCCAAACTTTGAACACAGTTCCTGAAATGCAAGACCTAACACTCTAGCCTAGCTACAAATCTCTCAGAGACAGCTTGTTAGAACCTTCGACAGTCACCCCACCCTCAGCTCACACCCAGCACCCTGGGCAGAGGCAAGGAGGAAAGGCAGAATCTCCCACAGCCTTCCCTTGGTGGGGTTTCTCCATGGCTCCCCTGCCTGAAGTAAGGGCCCAGGGGCCGGCTGTTCCCACCACCCTGGACTCCCAATCCTTCCATCTCAGAAGACCCTTCTTCCAGGAAGTCCTGTGGCTCTCCCAAGCATTGCTGGATTCTTTCATTCCAGGGGCTGGAGTTTGAGTTCCCTGAGGGCATGGATTGCATGGGGCCCACCTCGTGGGCCCCTGAGTAGGTGGACCGATGGGGACAGTGACAAATCAGTGTGGAAAAATTGTAAACCGTGTCACACAGTGTCCCCTGTGTCTCAACGTCCCAGCTTGACCATCCCTCTTGGAAGAATTCCACCCCTCACCTGCACCTGTGCAGGTCACCAGGCCCCCCCCCCCCACCACCACCACTACAACTCCCTGAGTCCTGCTATGGTCAGCCTGGGGAGGCTCCCAAGTCATCCGACTGTCACAGACACCTGGCTGGCTGATGCACACAAATCACCACAGTGACCACTCCTCCCTCCGCCACCTACATGGGAGCAAAACCTGCAGCCTCAGAAAAACTCATACTCTCAGCAGCCCCCCAACCCACAAGGGGTCAGAGAAGGCTCCCAAGGCCAGGCGGTGGGATACAGACAACTTCCGCCGTGAAGAACCCCCCTAACACACCCCCCCAAGACCCGCCCCTTCATGAACGTTCCCAGGGTCCAGGGGGTGGGCACGAGCTAAAAATAGACCGGACTGCGGAGCTAGTGAGAGCCGGAGGGAGGGAAGGGGCGCTCTTTGGAGGTGGGGGACGCCCGTGTGGAGCGGACAGGCCCCGAGAGGGAGTGTGAGCGCCGCGGCGCGGACACGGAGGCAGAGCTGGCGACCCCCCGCCCGAGGGGGCTCCGCGGGGGGCGGGAAGGCGGCTGTGACCTACTTTCTCCGCCTCCGCACGGCCAGCCGGGGAGATTAGGCTGGCGATTCGGCCCCCTCCCAGCCCAGAGCCCGGCGGGGAGGCTGGACGCCGGGGACCCGGGAGGGGAGCTGGGACCGCATCGGCGGGACCCTGCGCCCCCGAGGCGTCACCCCGCGGCTCTCCCCCGCCCGTTGCGTGCCGGTCCTGCGTACCCCAGCTGGTCCCGGTGCGGCCCATAAACTGGTGCGTCCTCGGGTTCCACACGAACTCCTTCCACTCCTCAACCACCTGCCCGCAGCTCTTCTTCTCTTTCTGGATGACCATCTTGGCGGCGCGGGTCGAGTCCCGGTGCGGGGCAGGGGGCTGCGGAGAAGCGGGGGCGCCGCGCGCTGAAGCCCTCCACACAACCAAAAGCGCGGGGAGCAAAGGCGGCGGAGGCAAAGGAGACCCCCCTCAGATATGCAGCTGCTGCAGATTCCGGGGTGCACGGCCACGCGCTGCGGGGTGCTGGCAGCGCGGCGGAAGATGCACCGATCCTAGGCCCCCCAACTGCGATGAAAAGGGGTGCTGTCAGAGCAGGAGAGAATAACAAGAGGAAGGGGTATGAACGCAGCTTCACCCTCGCCAAACCGTCTAGAAACAAAACGAAAAGGGGTGCAAAAGCAGACGGCTACAAAAGCCGAGCAGAATGCAGAAAAAAAGCGGGGTACAAAAAGGCAGGGAGAGGTGGGGAGGGGCCGCCCCGAAATTCAAGATGCAAAGAAGCTGTGGAACGAAGCTCAAGGCTCCCTCCGCCAAGCGGAGACCACTGCAACAGTGGTGGCTCAGCCGCGGGGGTGGGGCGGGGACGCGCAGTGGGGGGACAGCCAGGGATGGGGGGCCCCCCAAGCGGAGGCTCCGCTCCTCAGCAGTGCGGGGCCCGCGGTCGCCGAGCGCGGTCTTTATACTCTGCGGCTCTGGGGGTGGCCCGCCCCTTCCCACCCCAGAAGCTCCGCCTCCTTGCCACTGGCCCAGGCGACCTCATACATATGTAAATATGGAGAGATTGGGCCCGCCCCCTGCCTCTTCTGAGGGACCTGGCAGCCTCTGCATTACCCCCACCCCAAGTACTGTACTGGGACAGGGTGGGAGGAAGAGATAGAGGGCGTGTCCGGGCGGAGTAGAGAGAAAGATAACCCCAGAGAAACGCAACGACAGAGAGAGAAGCTGATGGGGGCCCCAGGCAGGGAGTTAGAAAGAGAGTAAGATATAGATGCGGCGGAAGAGTCCAGGAGCAGATGGAGCAGAATGTCAGAGGAATAAAGAGCTAGAGATCAAGAAAGAGAACGAAGAGACCAGCCGGGAGGCTGGCCGAAGGAAGCTAGGACAGGCCACGCGGAGATGGATAAAGGCCACCCTCGGAGGGACGTTCCCCTGTTGGGAATCGCTACCAGTCCTCCAGATGCCTCCTTCTCCAATCTCACAGCCCCTGTCCACACCACCTGGCTCTGTCCACGTGCAGAGGCTTCCCCATCTTCCCATCACGTCTCCCTGAAGCCCTCTCAACACCACAGTCCCAGTCCCCAGCACTGCCCTGAGACCCCAGCCCTGCAGCCAGGTCTACTTCGGTTCTCTGCCTCCTGGCAGCCCCACCCCCGCATCTGAACTCCCATCCTTATATGTCTACTTGGGTCAGCAAACATTTATTGAGCACCTCTATACACTGTGTACTGTAGCCCTGGGGAGGCCAGAGAGGTTACACTCTCACGGGGCTCACAGTCTAGGAGGGGAGAACACTTGCCTCAAAATACCCACATGCTAAGAATCATTATCTCAGGCCTGGCACGGTGGCTTATGCCTCTAATCCCAGCACTTTGGGAGGCCAAGGCAGGCAGATCATGAGGTCAGGAGTTCGAGACTAGCCTTGCCCACATGGTGAAACCCCATCTCTACTTAAAAATGCAAAATTAGGCCGGGTGCGGTGGCTCATGCCTGTAATCCCAGCACTTTGGGAGGCCAAGGCAGGTGGATCACGAGGTCAGGAGATCAAGACCATCCTGGCTAACACAGTGAAACCCTTGTCCCTACTAAAAATACAAAAAAATTAGCCAGGCATGGTGGCGGGCGCCTGTGGTCCCAGCTGCTTGGGAGGCTGATGCAGGAGAATGGCGTGAACCCGGGAGGCTGAGTTTGCAGTGAGCTGAGATTGCACCACTCCACTCCAGCCTAGGCAACAGAGCGAGACTCTGTTTCAAAAAAAAAAAAAAAAAAGCAAAATTAGCAGGGTGTGGTGGTGTGCACCTGCAATCCCAGCTACTCAGGAGGCTGAGGCAGGAGAATAGCTTGAACCAAGGAGGTGGAGGTTGCAGTGAGCCGAGATCGCGCCACTGCACTCCTGGGCAATAGAGTAAGACTTCGTCTCAAAAAAGAAAAAAAGAAAATCATTATCTCGACCTGGTGGCTCATGACTATAATCCCAGCTCTGTGGGAGGCTGAGGCTGGCAGAGGAGGCTGGCTAAGCAAAGGAGTTCCAGACCAGAGCTCAGGAGTTCAAGACCAGCCTGGCCAACATGGTTAAACTACATCTCTACTAAAACTACAAAAATTAGCCGAATGCAGTGGTGGGAGCCTGTAATCCCAGCTACTCAGAAGGCTGAGGCAGGAGAATCACTTGAACCCAGGAGGCGGAGGTTGCAGTGAGCCAAGATTGCGTCATTGTGCTCCAGCCTGGGCAACAGAGCAAGATTCTGTCTCAAGAAAAAAGAAAAAGAGGCCGGGCGCGGTGGCTCACGCCTGTAATCCCAGCTCTCAGGGAGGCAGAGGCCGGATCTCAGCTCACTGCAAGCTCCGCCTCCCGGGTTTATGCCATTCTCCTGCCTCAGCCTCCCGAGTAGCTGGGACTACAGACGCCCGTCACCACGCCCGGCTAGTTTTTTTGTATTTTTTTTTTTAGTAGAGACGGGGTTTCACTGTGTTAGCCAGGATGGTCTCGATCTCCTGACCTCGTGATCCGCCCGTCTCGGCCTCCCAAAGTGCTGGGATTACAGGCTTGAGCCACCGCGCCCAGCCTTCTCTTTTCAACTGTCACCTTAAATCCTTAGCCCAAGTTCTCAACACCTCACATCCAGACTGTCATCCATGTCCTCAAACCCACTCCCTGCAGTCCAAGGCCAGCTTCCTGACATGGGACCTGCACAGTCACGCAAGGCCCATGCTCATAGTTGTTTGGTTTAAAACTCTGTTATTGGCCAGGCGTGGTGGCTCACACCTGTAATTCCAGCACTTTGGGAGGCCGAGACGGGCGGATCACGAGGTCAGGAGATTGAGACCATACTGGCTAACATGGTGAAACCCCGTCTCTACTAAAATACAAAAAATTAGCTGGGCATGGTGGTGGGCGCCTGTAGTCCCAGCTACTGGGGAGGCTGAGGCAGGAGAATGGCGTGAACCCAGGAGGCGGAGCTTGCAGTGAGCCGAGATGGCGCCACTGCACTCCAGCCTGGGCAACAGAGCAAGATTCCGTCTCAAAAAAATAAATAAATAAATAAATAAATAAATAATAAAACTCTGCTATTGCTTTTCTTTCCCCGCCAAACATTCATGGAGCTGAATGCCATCGCTGTCTTGAAATTCTTCATAGTTCTATCTTTGAATTTGTGCTTTGTAAGTGACATCCAGTGGAGCATTGGCGCATGCCTGTGAGCAGAGGAGATAGTCCCATTCACACAGCGTTCCAGATACACCACGAGCACAGAATTCTGGGGGACCTACAACGTGTGGGAGTTCAGCCAGATTCCAAATGAGTACAAGGTAAGCATGTTATGTCTATAGCTGAATACGTGAGGCTGAGCATGGCCAACTGCTAAATTAGACATGAACATGGAAAGGCTCCCTCTGCAAGGAACCTCAACAACAATGGCCCCTGCCTGTAATCCCAGCACTTTGAGAGACCCAGGCGGGAGCATCCCTTGAACCCAGGAGTTCAAGACAAGCCTTGGGCTTGACCCCATCTGGCGAGACCCCATCTCTACGAAAAACTTATTTAAAAATTAGTCAGGCATTTTAGCCAGGTTAGACTAGTAGCCACCTCTAGTCCCAGCTACTTAGGAGGCTGAGCTGGGAGGATTGGCTCGCTATGATCACGCCACTGCACTCCAGCCTAGGTGAGAGAAAGAGACTATCTCAAAAGAAAGAAAAAAGAAAAATAATTCTATTTTGGTTGCAGTGAGCCAAGATCGCACCATTGCACTCCAGCCTGGGCGACAGAGGGAGTCTCAAAAACAAACAAACAAACGAACAAAAAACATTTAAACATTAAATAGCAAAGAAAAAAATACCATGAGAAAGCCAGGCATGGTGATGTGCACCTGTAGCCCCAGCTACCCAGAGGCTGAGACTGGAAGGTCGTTCATGGACATGCTGGGTACTGTGGCTCACACCTGTAATTTCAGCACTTTGGGAGGCTGATGTGGGTGGATCCCTTCAGTCCAGGAGTTCCACACCAGCCTGGCCAACATGGCAAAACCCTGTCTCTAGTAAAAATACAAAAATTAGCCGGGCATGGTGGCCCATGCCTGTAATCCCAGCTACTCAGAAGGCTGAGGCAGAAGAATTGCTTGAACCCGGGAAGTGGAGGTTGCAGTGAGCCAAGATCACGTCACTGCACTCCAGTCTGGGTGACATAGCCAGACCCTGTCTCTAAAACAAAAACCATGAGAAGTTGAAAGAACTATGGATGAAAGGAAAATGGTTTAGGCTGGGTGCAGTTGTTGACACCTGTAATCCCAGCAGTTTGGGAGGCCAAAGCGGGTGGATCATTTGAGGTCAGGAGTTCAAAACTAGCCTGGCCAACAAGGTGAAATCCAGTCTCTACAAAAAAATACAAAAGTTAGCCGGGCGTGGTGGTAGTCCCAGCTACCCGGGAGATTGAGGGAGGAATCGCTTGAACCCTGGAGGCAGAGTCTGCAGTGAGCAGAAATCATGCCACTGCACTCCAGCCTGGGTGACACAGTGAGACTCTGTCTCAAAAAAAAAAAAAAAAAAAAAAATTTATATTTTAGTGCCTCTAAGGGCACGTTTTTCCCTAGGTTTTGAACAAGGGCCCCTGTATTTCCATTTTGCAATGGGTCCTGACAATTACGCAGCTGGCCCTGCTTCAGTCTATTCTGCAGCAGACTCAGGCCTAATTTTCTCAAAATACAGCTTTAATTAGGCCACTCCTCAGCTGAAAGTTCTTCAGTGGCTTCTTATTATCCTGCAGGATAGAGTCCTGATTCTTCAGCCTAACCTGCAGGATACTCTGCAATCTACTCCCATCCTGTGTCCCCAGACTCCTTTCCCACTAGTCCCTGACTAGCCCTCTCCTGGAGTCAAGTCAGGCACTCCTGGGGTAGACTGTGCTTACTCCTGACTTCACACCTCTGTGCATTTCATTCCTTTGTCCTGGAAGACTACCTACCCTTCAGAGGCCAGCCCCAACTCCCATTCATGCATTCGATGCATACCATTTTTTTTTTTTTGAGATGAAGTTTCACTCTTGTCATCCAGGCTGGAGTGCAATGGCACAATCTCGGCTCACTGCAACCTCTGCCTCCTGGGTTCAAGCGATTCTCCTGCCTCAACCTCCTGAGTAGCTGGGATTACAGGCACCTGCCACCGCGCCTGGCTAATTTTTGTATTTTTAGTAGACACGGGGTTTTGCCATGTTGGTCAGGCTGGTCTTGAACTCCTGACCTTAGGTGATCCACCCACCTTGGCCTCCCAAAGTGCTGGAATTGTGGTGTGAGCCACCATGCCTGTCCCACTCAATGTGTATCTAGTGAGCATTTGCTTAGAGCCAGGTGCTATTACTATTCTGGTCCCTGTGTTCCTGGGGCTGCCACTCCAGTAGACAATTAACAAAAGCAAACAAATATAATAATTTTATTATTATTATTATTATTATTATTACTATTACTATTTTGAGATAAAGTCTCATTCTGTCACCCAGGCTGGAGGGCAGTGGTGCAGTCTTGGCTCACTGCAACCTCTGCCTCCTGGGTTCAAGCAATTTTCCTACCTCAGCCTCCCGAGTAACTGGGATTACACGCATGCACCAACACACCTAGCTAATTTTTGTTATTTTAGTAGAGACCGGTTTCACCATGTTGGCCAGGCTGGTCTCCAACTCATGACCTCAGGTGATCCGCCTGCCTTGGCCTCCCAAAGTGCTGGGATTACAGGCATGAGCCGCCGTACCTGGCCTAATAATGTTAATATTATGCAGGAAAGATAGAACAGACTAATGTACCAGAGAGTGCCTGGATGGTCAGGAGTGGCCTTACTGAGATGGC
>NW_016814433.1:3112124-3125706 GCF_001698545.2 Rhinopithecus bieti | reverse complement strand
AAAAAAAAAAAAAAAGAAAATCAGCTGGGCGCAGGGGCTCATGCCTATAATCTCGGCACTTTGGGAGGGCCAGGCAGGCAGATCATTTGAGGTCAGGAGTTCAAGACCAGACTGGCCAACATGACGAAACCCCATCTATACTAAAAATAGAAAAATTATCACGCCTGTAATCCCAGCACTTTGGGAGGCCTAGGCGGGCTGATCACTTGAGGTTAGGAGTTCCAGACCAGCCTGGCCAACATGTGAAACCCTGTCTCTACTAAAAATACAAAACTAGCTAGGCAGCTGGGTGCAGTGGCTCACGTCTGTGATCCCAGCACTTTGGGAGGCCGAAGCAGGCAGATCATGTGGTCAGGAGTTTGAGAGCAGCCTGACCAACATAGTGAAACCCCATCTCTACAAAAAATACAAAACATCAGCCGGGAGTGGTGGTGGGCACTTGTAATCCCAGCTACTCTGGAGGCTAAGACAGGAGAATCACTTGAACCCAGGAGGCAGAGGTTGCAGTGAGCCAAGGTTGTGCCATTACACTCCAGCCTTGGCAACACTGCGAGACTCTGTCTCAAAAAAAAAAGACTGGGCGCGGTGGCTCATGCCTGTAATCCCAGTACTTTGGGAGGCCAAGGCAGGCGGATCACCTGAAGTTGGGCTTTCAAGACCAGCCTGACAAACATGGAGAAACCCCATCTCTACTAAAAATACAAAACCAGCTGGTTGGCCGGGGGCGGTGGCTCAAGCCCGTAATCCCAGCACTTTGGGAGGCCGAGACGGGCGGATCACGAGGTCAGGAGATCGAGACCATCCTGGTGAACACGGTGAAACCCCCATCTCTACTAAAAATGCAAAAAACTAGCCGGGCGAGGTGGCGGGCACCTGTAGTCCCAGCTACTCGGGAGGCTGAGGCAGGAGAATGGCGTAAACCCGGGAGGCGGAGCTTGAAGTGAGCTGAGATCCGGCCACTGCACTCCAGCCCGGGCGACAGCAAGACTCCGTCTCAAAAAAAAAAAAAAAAAAAAAAAAAGGGCCGGGTGCGGTGGCTCACGCCTATGATCCCAGCACTTTGGGAGGCCAAGGCAGGCGGATCATGAGGTCAGGAGATCGAGACCACCCTGGTTAACATGGTGAAACCTGGTCTCTACTTAAAAAATACAGAAAAGAATAGCCGGGCTTGGTTGCGGGCACCTGTAGTCCCAGCTACTCGGGAGGCTGAGGCAGAAGAATGGCATGAAGCCGGGAGGTGGAGCTCACAGTGAGCCAAGACTGCACCACTGCACTCCAGCCTGGGTAACAGAGGGAGACTCTGTCTCAAAACAACAACAACAATAACAACAAAACTAGCTGGGAATGGTGGCACATGCCTGTAATCCTAGCTACTTGGGAGGCTGAGGCAGGAGAATCGCTTGAACCTGGGAGGTGGAGGCTGCAGTGAGCTGAGATCACGCCATTGCACTCCAGCCTGGGCGATAAGAGTGAAACCTCATCTCAAAAAAAAAAAAAGTTAACCTGGTGTCATGGGGCACATGCCTGTAATCCCAGCTACTCAGGAGGCTGAGGTAGGAGAATCCCTTGAACCCAGGAGCCAGAGGTTGCAGTGAGCCAAGATCATGCCACTTTGCTCCAGCCTGGGTGACAGAGTAAGACTTTGCCTAAAAAAAAAAAGAAAAATTGAGCCGGATGTGGTGGTTCACGCCTATAATCCCAGCACTTTGGGAGGCCAAGGAAGGTGGATCACCTGAGGTCAGAAGTTCAAGACCAGCCTGGTCAACACGGTGAAACCCCTTCTCTACTAAATATACAAAAAAAAATTAGCCGGGTGTGGTGGCAGGCGCCTGAAATCCCAGCTACTCAGGAGGCTGAGGCAAGAGAATCACTTGAACCCGGGAGGCAGAGGTTACAGTGAGCCGAGATCCCGTCACTGTGCTCCAGCCTGGGCAACAACAGTGAAATTTTGTCTCAAAAAAAAAAAATTTTTTTAATGAAAATCACCATGGCTGGCTCACGCCTGTAATCCCAGCATTTTGGGAGGCCGAGGCAGGTAGATCACGAGGTCAGGGGATCGAGACCATCCCGGCTAACATGGTGAAACCCCGTCTCTACTAAAAATACAAAAAAAATTAGTTAGGTGTGGTGGTGCATGTCTGTAATCCCAGCTACTCAGGAAGCTGAGGCAGGAGAATAGCTTGAACCCAGGAGTTGGAGGTTGCAGTGAGATGAAATCACGCCACTGCACTTCAGCCTCGGCAACAGAATGAGACTCTGTCTCAAACAAAAAAAAGAAGAAGAAGAAGGAAAAGAAGAATAGATAAGAAGATAAAGTTTATTCACTGACCAGATAAAGCTCCAACTACTCAGCAGGACACACAAGGCCACATAGCCCAAGGAGCCCCCATCTGCCCTCACTCCATCTCAGCCTGCCCATGGTTCAGCCACATCACATGCCCTCCCTCATCTTTTTTTTTTTTTTTTTTTTTTTTTTGAGGCGGAGTCTCACTCTGTCGCCCAGGCTGGAGTGCAGTGGCCGGATCTCAGCTCATCGCAAGCTCCGCCTCCCGAGTTCACGCCATTCTCCTGCCTCAGCCTCCTGAGTAGCCGGGACTATAGGCGCCGGCCACCTCGCCCCGCTAGTTTTTTGTATTTTTTGTGGTAGAGACGGGGTTTCACCGTGTTAGCCAGGATGGTCTCGATCTCCTGACCTCGCGATCCACCCGTCCCAAAGTGCTGGGATTACAGGCTTGAGCCACCGCGCCCGGCACCTCCCTCATCTTTCATACCCAGCAGGCTCAGACTAATATGTCAAGAACTATGTGTGAGATTAATAAGAATGGCATTTCTCATATATATTGAGATAGATAGATATATATTGAGAGAGATATATATATATCATATATTGAGCACTTTCTGTATGCCAAACACTATGCTAGACATTAAAATGTCTACATGATTTCATAAAATCTTCACAGCAACCTTCTAAGATAGAGAAACTTCCCATTTTATAGATGGGGAAACAGAGTAATAGAGGTTTAGTCATTTGTTCAACTTCACACATCTAACAACTTGCTCATTTCGGTTTTTTTATTTTTTTGTTTTCTTGTTTCAGAGTCTCACTCTGTTGCCCAGGCTGGAGTGCAGTGGTGCAGTCTCAGCTCACTGCAACCTCCGCCTCCCGGGTTCAAGGGATTCTCCTGCCTCAGCCTTCCCAGTAGCTGAGATTACAGGAGCCTGCCACCACGCTCAGCTAATTTTTTGTATTTTTAGTAGAGATGGGGTTTCACCATGCTGGCCAGGCCGGTCTTAAACTCCTGACTTCAGGTGATCCGTTCACCTTGGCCTCCCAAAGTGCTGGGATTACAGGCATGAGCCACCTCGTCCAGTCATAACTCATTTCTTTGATGGTCCATAGTAGAACTAGCAACCAGGTTCCTTGGCATCTCAGATACCTCTGCTAAAGCATTTCACATGTCTGTCTCTCTCTCAAGACCCTGGTTCTGCCCGGGCATGGTGGCTCATGCCTGTAATCCCAGCACTTTGGGAGGCCAAGGTAGGCGGATCACCTGAGGTCAGGAGTTTGAGACCAGCCTGGCCAACATGGTGAAATCTTGTCTCTACCAAAAATACAAAAATTAGCCAGGCGTGTTGGTGCATGCCTATAATCTCAGCTACTTGAGAGGCTGAGCAGGAGAATGACTTGAACCCAGGAAGCAGAAGTTGCAGTGAGCCAAGATCGTGCCATCGCACTCCAGCCTGGGCAACAGAGCAAGACTCTGTCTCAAAAGAAAAAAAAAGGCCGGGCACGGTGGCTCACGCCTGTAATCCCAGCACTTTGGGAGGCCGAGGCAGGCTGATTACCTGAGGTCAGGAGTTCGAGACCAGCCTGGTCAACATGGTGAAACCCCGTCTCTACTAAAAATACAAAAATTAGCCAGGTGTGGTGGCACATGCCTGTAGTCCCATGTACTTGGGAGGCTGAGGCAGGAGAATTGCTTGAGCCTGGGAGATAGAGGTTTCAGTGAGCTGAGATCGTGCCACTGTACTCCAGCCTGACCAAAACAGCGAGACTCTGTCTCAAAAGAAAAAAAAAGACCCTAGTTCTCCATGGCCAGTACCAAGTTTTATTCATCTTTAGATTCCCTGTGGTGGACTACACAGTGTTTGGCCAATGTATCAGCAGCCAATACATGCTAATTGAAAGAAAGTTCGGTGGGGGAGGTGGGCAGCAAGGAGGGGGAGAGAGAGAGAGTGAGAGAGAGGCAGTGGGTAGGATGGAGTGAGTGGGTAGATCAGGCCCAGAGGCTTCAGGGTGTGCTGCCAAGCTCTGAAAAGTTTTTGGGGGTGTGGGGAAGGCAGAGGACACTGGGCAGGCATCATAGGTGCCCTTGGTGGGGGCCTGGCAAAGTCGATGTCAAAGCGAAGTCGGTCTTAATGAAAGAGTGTAGACAGCTCTGGATGGTAATCAGGAATCCTGGAATCTAGGGCAGGCTGGGGAAAGAGAGGTTGGGGGCCCAGTGTCCTGGAGAGGGTGGGGTGGAGGGAGGAGAGAAAAGCCAGCTCCAGGGAGATTCCAGGGACAAAAGGTCAGGATGTTGGCACTTGGAACAATCCCCTTGGTGGGTACCCAGGTGCATCCGGGCTCTCTAATCCCCCTCCCTGCTGGCTCGTACTCCACAGGCCTCCACAGGACGACTTCTTTTCATTATTCAGGTCTCTGCTCAAGTGACTTTCCTGACCACCCAGCTAATGTTGCCCCTCCCCTCCCCCTCCTATTATATTACAGGATTTTATTCCCTTTATTGTTCTGAGCGCTATCTGAAATAATCCTGCTTATTTACTTGTGTTCTTGTTTGTGTCTACTTCCCCTCTACTATACTATAAGTTCCATCAGAGTGGGAATGGTAATGGTATTTGTCCTTTTCTTTTTTTCTTTTCTTTTTTTTTTTTTTGAGATGGAGTCTCGTTCTGTCACCCAGGCTGGTGTGCAGTGGTGTGATCTCCGCTCACTGCAAGCTCCGCCTCCCGGGTTCACGCCATTCTCCTGCCTCAACCTCCCAAGTAGCTGGGACTACAGGTGCCCGCCACCACGCCCAGCTAATTTTTTGTATTTTTAGTAGACATGGGGTTTCACTGTGTTAGCCAGGATGGTCTCGATCTCCTGACCTCGTGATCTGCCCACCTCGGCCTCCCAGAGTGCTGGGATTCCAGGCATGAGCTACCATGCCCGTCCTGTGTTTGTCCTTTTCACCAACAAATCCTCAGTATCTAGAACAGTGCCTGGTACTAAGCAGATGCTCAGGTGGCCTAGGTTAACCCTCAACATCAACAAGGGGCCAGAATTAAATTTGGATGCCCTCTCCATGCTGAAGACTCCGCTACAAACCCTGCTGGCTGGGTGGAGGCAGTTGTAGATCCTGAGAGAGCCTATAGGGTCAAGATTAGGAGAGGTACAAGGTGGGGCTTGGGATTTGTGTCTTCTACCCTAGCGACTCCCCAGGGCCTCCTTACCCTGGGGTCATTTAGGTCCTGGCTGATCCCTGCAGAAAGGGACAGCAGCTCCAGTGAGTGACTCAGCCTGCTGCCTGGGTTACTGGTGAAAAGATTCTTGCAAGAGACTAGGAGGCTTGGGTACTGGGATTCTCATGGGGTCTAGAGATGAGGTATGCTTTAACCTAATGGTTCTTTTTAAGTTTTTAAAAAATTTTTTTTTGAGACAGTCTCACTCTGTAACCCAGGTTGGAGTGAAGTGGCATGATCTCGGCTCACTGCAAACTCCACCTCCTGGGTTCAAGCAATTCTCCTGCCTCAACCTCCTGAGTAGCTGGGATTACAGGCACCCGCCACCATGTCCGGCTAATTTTCGCATTTTTAGTAGAGATGGGATTTCACTATGTTGGCCAGTTTGGTCTCAAACTCCTGACTTCAGGTGATCCGCCCACCTCGTCCTCCCAAAGTGCTGGGATTAAAGGTGTGAACCACCCCACCTGGCTAACCTAATGGTTCTTGAGAGGAAAGAGGATGGAGGGCTTGAGCCCCAGGGCTCCTTAGTAGGCTGGGAGCTTTGGACTACGACACAAGGGTTCCTAAGGGGGCTGAAGACTGGAAGCTGGGGTGGGGTGGGGGCTAGCGGCTTGGACACGAGGGTTCCCCAGGGAGGGATGCTGGGGCACCAGCATTCTCCAGAGGTCTGTGGTTGAGAGCTGGGTCACCATATTCTTTGAGGGCAGAAATATTCCTGAATCTGTCTGTTTTTCCCAGCTGGGACCAGCACAAGCCAGTTCTTGCTTAATGGAGTAGAGACAAATTCGTCTGTGAATGAGCAAGTGGACCAAGACTACGAGAGAGAGAGAGAGAGAGAGAGAGAGAGAGAGAGAGAGAGGCGACTTTCTCCCTGTGCTCTCCTCCCTTTCTCTTTCTCCCTGCCTCCACCCCTTTTTCCAGAACCCCTACCCACATCTGTCTGTGACCCTCTCACGCCCCCTGCTGCTCCTTCCCTGGGCAGCAATGGCCAGTCCAAGGACCAGATGACTGAGATGTCAAAATCCCATCTCTTTTCTTCCTCCTGATCCCTCTGGACCAGCCACAGAGGCAGGAAACTGGAGTCTCAAAGGGGGTAACTTCTGCGGAACGAGGTGGGTCCTGGCTTCCAGAAAGTGACCTGTATCCAGAGTATGTCTGTCTGTCGGGATTTTTGCTGGGATCTCAGCCTAAGAAGTCCTCATTTCCAGCCGGATGCGATGGCTCACGCCTGTAATCCCAGCACTTTGGGAGGCCGAGGCAGGAGGATCACCCAAGGTCAGGAGTTCTAGACCAGCCTGGCCAACATGGTGAAATCCCATCTCTACTAAAAATACAAAAAATTAGCCGGGGGTGGTGGTGCACGCCTGTAATCCCAGCTACTCGGAGGCTGAGGCAAAAGAATCGCTTGAACACAGGAGGCGGAGGTTGCAGTGAGCCAAGATCACACCATTGCACTCCAGCCTGGGCAACAAGAGCAAAACTGTGTCTCAAAACAAAACAAAACAAAAAAAGAAGTCCTCATTTCCTCAAAGAACCTCTCCTTGACATTCAGACTAAGTTAAGGCCTTCTAGTCTCCATGTTTTCTTTTTTTTTCTTTTCTTTTCTTTTTTTTTTTTTTTTTTTTTTTTTTTTTTTTTTTTTTGAGACAGTCTTGCTCTGTCACCCAGGCTGGAGTGCAGTGACATTATCTTGACTCACTGCAAGCTCTGCCTCCCGGGTTCACGCCATTCTCCTGCCTCAGCCTCCTGAGCAGCTGGGACTACAGGCGCCTGCCGCCACACCCGGCTAATTTTTTTTTTGTATTTTTAGTAGAGACAGGGTTTCACCGTGTTAGCCAGGATGGTCTCGATCACTCGACCTCGTGATCTGCCTGCCTCGGCCTCCCAAAGTGCTGGGATTACAGGCATGAGCTATAGCGCCCGGCCAGTCTCCATGTTTTCACAACTCTCCGATTCTCCTTTATCAGTGCTTCCAACTATCCACTTATTAGTTAGTCTTTGATGGATGTCTGCTTCCCTATGGGACTGTGGGCACCAAGAGGGTAGGAACCAGAGTGTTTTTGCTCATCAAGACAACTCAATGCTTGGCACAGTGCCTGGTACATTGCTAGTGCACAGTGAATATTTGTTGAATAAATGAATAATAAGTAACTTTCAAAGGGGGTTCTTAGGTGGAGCTTTAATGGGAAGCGTCAGTGCCATTGCCTGGGCTCTGGGGGCAGCTGTGAGTCCAGATCTCATGGCTTCTGTTCAGGGCCCGGTCCACATCCAGCCTCTGACCTTGTGCCCAAAGGCCATGCAGGCAAAAAGAAGTGGAAGAGTCTTCTCCTAGAGGGAGGTAGTGCAAAGGTGGTATTAGAAGAGTAAGGTGGCTCAGATCCAGAATCTCTCCCCACTTTTCCACTCCTCCAACCTGAGTTTTCAGAAGCACTACCTCCCACTGCCCGCTATCTTCTTCTTGTGGCCGATTCTTCTTCCCTCCCAGAGGTTTCCTTCCTCTCAAAATGTGCCCCCTCCCTTGAGCTGTTTCCAATGGTATGCTCATGAACTTGAACATCATTCTCTCTTACCTGGTAAAGCCCCCAGGAAGAGACGCCCTTGAGGCTTGGCCCAGATGTTAAGGAGGGAAGCCAAGCCTAAGGGAGGCAGGGCAAGGACCTCCATCTTTGGTCCTTGGCTCAAGACCACCCTGGACATACTCAGCTTCAGCTGAAGAGGGAGTCCCAAGACCAGGGGCAGATCCATCCCTGGGCCTGACCCAGAAGACAGCACCACCTTCTGCAGAGTGTGTGGGAAAGGGACGATAGAGAGGGAGGGAAGAATGAGCAGGGACTACTGCTTGTGGCCTCACCCCTGGCTGCCTTAATTCTGCCTCTTCGCTATGCCTCCACCTACTGGCCATTCTCACCACTTAAATCCTGCCCTAATTTTGTTTGGCTTGACCCTTTTTGAAACCACATCTACCCCAAGTAAATAAGCACTCTAAGTCAAAACTGTTTGCTTGCTGTGGGCAGCTTCAAGATATGTCCCTCGCCCCTACCACCCACCTGAGTGCCATCCGTAAACCTTATTTTTATTTTTTTTGAGACGGGGTCTCACTGTGGCCCAGGTCAGAGTACAGTGGCACCATGATAGCTCACTGCAGCCTCAAACTCCTGGGCTCAAGTAAACCTCCTGCCTCAGGCTCCTAAGTAGCCAGGGCAGCAGACATGTGCTACTATGCCTGGCTAATTTTTTTTTTTTTTTTTTTTTTGACAGAGGTCTCTGCTATGTTGCCCAGGCTGATGTCAAACTCCTGGCCTCAAGTGATCCTCTGGTCTTGGCCTCCAGCACCTGGGATTACAGGCATGCACCACCATGCCTGGCTAATTATTAATGAAAAACAATTTTGTGGAGCCAGAGTCTCGCTATGTTCCCTGGGCTGGAAGTCTTCCTAATATTGACAGTTTGGACTCCCCTCTTCCCTCATTGCTCCAGGCTCCACTGAATACAAGCAGCGCCCCATTGTCCCCCTTTACTTGATCTTGGAGGTGGAGACTGAGCCAAGATGGGTTCTCCGGTGTCCCAAGAGAAAGGAGGTGGCCTGAGCCTGCTGCCTGCTTGAGTCCCAGGTCCAAAGAGAAGGCCCAGGGCTCTGCATGAGGCTGGGGAATGTCTGTGGGGAGAAATGATTATCCTGAGGCCTCAAAGCTGGAGCTTGAAGGAGGAAAGGGGCCAGTGGTGGAGGGAGACAGAGGCAGGCTGAGCTGGCCAGGGTGGGAAAAACACACTACGAGGAAATCTACCTCGGAGATTGAATTCTGCATGAGTCCCTGGAGGGAGAAATATCCCAGGATTTGATTCTACATCACAGCTTCTGAGGCTAGTGGGGGCAGATGCTGAGATCTCAGCCTGTTTGTCCAGCCAGGAATCCCGACGCAGGCAGCCATCCAGGGCAGGAACCAGCTGGAGTGTGACAGAGGTAAGATACGGGGATGTAGAAATCAGGGCATCGGAGCCCCAGTCCTGGCCACTCTGCCCTCAGTTTACTCTCTTCCAAGCATTTGGCCTCCCCCTTGCAGCTCTCAACCCATCCCCTCTCCCTAAAATCTTGGACTTAGATTCCCATGGCCACCCACCCAGCAGTGCTTTACGGAGCCTTGGCTAGGGTTCCACCCCTGGGATGTAGTTACCGGCAACCGAAGATTGGAAGCGGGGAAGAGCAGCCCCCCAAGCGCAATCCTCATGATGGGATGCCGTTTGCTGGTCAGGGGCCCAGAGACCTGTCTCAGGCGCAGCACCTCCTCCCCATCCACCTTCAGTAGCACAGAGTCCCCATCCATCTTGACTTCCACCTGCAGGAAGGTGGGAAGCAGAATCAGAGGCCCCTGAGATCTGTCTCTGCCACCTTCCTGTGAGGCAGCCTAGTACTATAGTGGAAAGAACATGCCTTGAAGAAGCAGCTAGCATCCTTGGCCGTGGGTCAGTCAGGTCTTGTCACTTATGTACTAACTGAGCCTTAGAATTCCCATCAGAAAAGATGGGGCCAAGAATAGCTACTTTGTGGGAGTTCGTGTGGATTAAATGAGATGACAGTGGTAAAGGGATGCCCAATAACTTGGTTTCGTTCCCTTTCCTCAGACCAGCTCCAGACATCCCTCCCCTGAGGACCAGAGCTAGCTTACCTGGTGCCATCTCCCGTCATCCAGTCGTGGTCCAGCACCCACCGTAAGCTGGGCCCAGTGATTGTGCAGTTGGATCTCAGGCCTGCCGTCCCGAAGTCCCAGCATAAACCAGTCATCCTTAGGGTTGGTATCCCCATAAAAAATCACTCCCTCTGGGTCCCAGGTTCGAACCTCAAAGGAGGAGGAGGTTCTGGAAGGACTCAGAAGGAAAAGATTGTGTATGTCATGTGCCCTCTGAGAGCCAGTGTGGTTTGGGGGACATGGTGTTCACAGATAAGGAAAGGAAGACAGGGAAAAGAGAACAGCTGATGGAGACGGGGCAGAGCCAGGGGACTGGGTCAAGGGCTAGGTCAACCCCCTACTTTGTGATCTTGGTGAGGTTAAAGGTCATGACAGCGGCAGGCTCTTGTCCTGGGCCATTGCTGAGGTGGACAGCCGGAGGGTCCTGGGCCCTCTATCAGAAAGAGAAAACAAACAAGGCTGAGTAGGGACATGTCAGAGACAGACAGAGGGAGAGGCCCTGCTACAGGGCCAGAGGAGGAGAGAAGGGAAGACTGCATGAACTGAGAGCCCTGTCCCACTCCTGCACCTGGGTGGGGAGAACAGGTCTCAGGGCCCATCCCTGGTGGGTGTGATGCAGTAGTAGCAACAGCAACAACAGCAGCCGGCGCGAGGTGGCCGTTGGGCCTCTGCTCTCCATAATCAGCCACTGTCCACTCGGCGGCTCAGACAACTCTTGGGAGAATGTGTAGAGGCAGGCAGCCTTGTATGTAGGCGGTGGAGGGTTAAAGGTTGCCCAGGGGGAGGGGGTAAAGGAAACAGGGGCACTGACCCTTGACCCCTGCCCAGGGGCCCAGTCACAAGACCCAGCTGCCACCCCTCTGGGGATCAATGGGGTGAAGGACAGAGTCCCCTCCACTATCATCCTCCACTGCCTAGAAAATTTCTGAACTGGGAGAGGATATTCCATCTCCCCCCTCCTCCTCTAGGGCCTGGTCTAGGTCCTCCAAGATTTCCGTCCACGTGGGGAGGCTGCATTCACAGGCCTGTGGTCTAGAAACAGTCCTGCCCTGCGTCCCAAGTAGCATCCTGTATCAGGACTAGAAATGAGATAATGGAATCCTAAATTTCTAGCTGAGTGACCTCGGGCAAGTCACTTCACCTTTGTGCTTCAGCGTTCCTGTCTGTAAAATGAGGAAAATAATATTTTACAGGGTGACTGTGAAAGAAGGTTCATTGAGAAAATGCAGGCACAGTGCCTGGCATCTGGTCTGAACTCCTCCCCCAGTCTTTTCCCAGGCCTCTGAGGCCTGTCTGCCAGGAAGGTATTGTCTGTGTGTATGATATAGTGAATGTTAAGAAGGGACCTACCCCCGCCTCCCAGTTATCTTCCCTTATCCATTTATTACAGGGCCTAAACAGTCTAGCAGTAGAAATTCATCGCCCACTCCCTGACCCATTTTATTTTATTTTATTTTATTTTATTTTATTTTATTTTAGACAGAGTCTTGTTCTGTCACTCAGGCTGGAGTGCAGTGGCATGATCTTGGCTCACTGCTGCCTCTGCCTCTCGAGTTCAAGCGACCCTCCTATCTCAGCCTCCTGAGTAGTTGGGACTACAGGTGCACGCACCACCATGCCCAGTTAATTTTTTTGTATTTTTAGTAGAGACGGGGATTTCACCATGTTGGCCAGGGTGGTCTCGAACCTCTGACCTCAAATGATCCGCCCACCTCAGCCTCCCAAAGTACCTGGATTACAGGCGTTAGCCACAAGGCCCAACCCTCCCTGACCTATTTTATTTTATTTATTTATTTTGAGATGGAGTTTCGCTCTTGTTGCCCAGGCTGGAGTGCAATGGCACAATCTCGGCTCACTGTAACCTCCACCTCCCAGGTTCAACCAATTATCCTGTCTCAGGATCCCGAGTAGCTAGGATTAAAGGCATACGCCATCACACCTGGCTAATTTTTGTATTTTTAGTAGAGAGGGGATTTCACCATGTTGGTCAGTTTGGTCTCAAACTCCTGATCTCAGGTGATCCACCTGCCTCTGCCTCCCAAAATGCTGTGATTACAGGCGTGAGCCACTGCGCCACCCCGTGACCCATTTTAAAATGCAAATGACAGACCGGGCTCGGTGGCTCACATCTGTAATCCCAGTACCTTGGGAGGCTGAGGCAGGCAGATCACTTGAGGTCAAGAGTTCCAGACCAGCCTGGCCAACATGGTGAAACCCCATCTCTACTAAAAATACAAAACTTAGCCAAGTGTGGTTGCCCATGCCTGTAATCCCAGCTACTCTGCGGGTGAGGCAGGAGAATCGCTTGAACCCCGGAGGGAGAGGTTGCAGTGAACTGATATCACGCCACTGCACTCCAGCCTGAGTGACAGAGTGAGAATCTGTCCAAAGAAAGAAAGAAAGAGGCCGGGCGCGGTGGCTTAAGCCTGTAATCCCAGCACTTTGGGAGGCCGAGACGGGCAGATCACGAGGTCAGGAGATCGAGACCATCCTGGCTAACACGGTGAAACCCCGTCTCTACTAAAATACAAAAAACTAGCTGGGCGAGGTGGCGGGCGCCTGTAGTCCCAGCTACTCGGGAGGCTGAGGCAGGAGAATGGCATAAACCCAGGAGGCAGAACTTGCAGTGAGCTGAGATCTGGCCACTGCAGTCCAGCCTGGGAGCCAGAGGGAGACTCCGTCTGAAGAAAGCAAGCAAGGAAGGGAGGGAGGGAGGGAGGGAAGAATTAGCCAGGTGTGCCGGTGCGTGACTGTAGTCCCAGCTACTCCGGAGGCTAAGGCAGGAGGATCGCTTGAACTCGGGTGGTGGAGGCTGCAGTGAGCGGAGATCGCGCCACTGCACCCCAGCCTGGGCGACAAAGCAATACTCCATCTCCAAAAATAAATAAATAAATAAATAAATAAATAAATAAAACATTTAAAAAATGCAGATGCCGCCGAGAGGTAACACTTCATCCTACTCAAGAGCTGCAGGAAACAGCTTTCAGAGCTGGGGGTCTTAAGGCTTACCCAGGGTCTGGGGGGGTGAGTGAGCCTGAGGCTAAAGCAGGTTATCACCTCATGCGTCAATTTAAAAAGCACTGCCGGGGAGCCTTTGAACCACGGGGTAACTCGATCGAGGCTGGGACACCCACACAACCGCAAGGAAGCGGCCGCACTCCAATCTTGACCTCTACGGGGGCCCAGTCACGAGATCCAGCTGTCGGGGGTGGGGCTTGGGGGGCGGGGCTGAGCCTATTCTTCAAGCTGATTGGCTGACGGTTGTGCCCCCTGCTGCGACAGAATTCGAGGGGGTGAGGCTTTGCCCGGCTGTGAGGACCGCCTCGCTGGCCCACTCTCTCCGCCTGGACTGCACCGGAATCCCAGCCCCACTTCCCAGGCCGCGGCTA
>NW_016814433.1:3101155-3110982 GCF_001698545.2 Rhinopithecus bieti | reverse complement strand
GGATTCGAGGGGTGGGGCTTTGCCCTGCAGTGAGGACCTCCTCGCTGGCCCACTCTCTCCGCCCTGACGGCCCCGGAATCCCAGCCCCACTTCGCAGGCCGCCGCTACCCCGCCGTCCCGGCCACTCCCGCCACCCCGCTCTCCCAGGCTCTTCAGGATCCAAGCTTGTAGGCCCTTTAAAGGGTCTTGTTGCCGTTTGCGGGGCTGTGAGACTTTGGTCCCAGACAGTGGGGATCCGGATGGCTTCCGTGCGGATCCGAGAGGCCAAGGAGGGAGACTGTGGAGATATCCTGAGGCTGATTCGGGTGAAGAGAGGAGAGAGGGGAGAGGGGAGAGGGCCGGAAACCAGGGAGTCAGAGTGACGCGGCCAGAGCGGGGGCGCAGGAGGCGGGGCGGGGAGGGGCTCGCCTTGGGACCCTGCTCGGGGAGCAGCGGGGCCCTTCTGCCCAAATCTAGCCTCCGTACCCACGTCTTAGGAACTAGCCGAGTTCGAAAACCTCTCGGATCAGGTGAAGATCAGTGAAGAAGGTGGGGACTCAGCGCCCAGGTTCTGGCAGAGACTGGGGAGGAAATGAGGGATGGGTCCCCCAGGCGACAGCTCCAGGCTGGGCACAGACCCAGGTTCTCTTTCTCTATCTCTTTGTCACAACTCCAATCTCGGCAGCCCTGAGAGCAGATGGCTTTGGAGAGAATCCTTTCTATCACTGTTTGGTAGCAGAGATTCTTCCAGCGTCTGGGGAGCTACTGGGTAAGAGCAGCTGGGCCTTAGAAGTCCACCTCTCCAGCCGGCCTCAGAGGTCTCCCCACAGGCTCCCAGAAGCGGTACTCCTCTTTTCTCTCTCTCAGGGCCCTGCGTGGTGGGCTATGGAATATACTACTTCATCTACAGTACATGGAAGGGACGCACCATTTATCTGGAGGATATCTACGTGATGCCGGAATATCGGGGTACTGGGCAGAAGCTGAGGCGGGGGTGGGAGCAAAGCACCCCACACACCCCACCATCATCCCCGGTCCCCAGATCCCAGCCTGTGTCCTTTTCTGATTCCCTTCAGCTCAAACAATAGATATTTTTTGCCTCTTTCTCTCCGTAACAGGTCAAGGGATTGGTTCCAAAATAATCAAAAAGGTGGCTGAGGTGAGGAGAGGGGTGGGGGTGACAAGTGAGGACCTAAAGAAGCAAGGGTATATGGAGGGGGGGACCCGGGTTGAATGAGGGAGTGAGAAAACCTTTTCCTTTTTTGACCCCAGAAAAGTTAGTGATGTCTTCTCCCACAGGTGGCCTTGGATAAGGGCTGCTCCCAATTCCGCCTGGCTGTCCTGGACTGGAACCAGAGGGCCATGGACTTGTACAAGGCCCTAGGAGCCCGAGATCTGACGGAAGCTGAGGGCTGGCATTTCTTCTGCTTTGAAGGAGAGGCGATGAGAAAGTTGGCAGGAAAGTGACACTATCCCTAGTGGGATCTCTCTCTTGAGTTTCTCCTTCCCCACCAGCTCAAGCACTCTTCAGAAACTATTTCCACAAACACTGACGCTGAGGCCTCCCTGGAGGAAGGAGGGTTGGGGGTGCCTATCCTCAAGTACTGGAAGAGCAGAATTGAGGGAGAGACCTTTCTTCCTTGTTGAGGGTGAAAAATAAATAAGAATTACATGACCTGATGTGGCGTTGGGTCTTTTCTTCTCTTTTCTTTCTTTCTTTCTTTTTTTTTTTTTACAGAGTCTCTGTCCCCCAGGCTGGAGTGCAGTGGCGCGAACTCAGCTCACTGCAACCTCTGCCTCGTGGGTTCAAGCCATTCTTCTGCCTCAGCCTCCCAAATAGCTGGTACTACCGGTGCACACCACCATGCCTGGCTAATTTTTGTATTTTTAGTAGAGATGGTGTTTCACCATGCTGGCCAGGCTGGTCTGTAACTCCTGATCTTGTGATATGGCCGCCTCAGCCTCACAAAGTGCTGGGATTACTGGTGTGAGTCACCGCGCCCAGTCCAAAGTCTTTTTTAAATTTTTTTTATTTTTTGTCCCCAAGCTGGAGTGCAATGGTTGGACCTTGGCTTACTGCAACAGCCGCTTCCCGGTTTCAAGCGATTCTCCTGTCTCAGCCTCCTGAGTAGCTAGGATTATAGGCACCTGCCACCACATGCGGTTAATTTTGTATTTTGTATTTTATCCTCCCACCTCGGCCTCCCAAAGGGAGGCCTGCTGAGATTACAGGCGGGAGCCACCGCGCCCAGCCCAACAGTCTTTATTTTCAATCTGGTGTGCCCTACAAAAGCTCACGCCTGGCCGGGCTCAGTGGCTCATGCCTGTGATCCCAGCACTTTGGGAGGCCGAGGCAGGCAGATCATCTGAGGTCAGGAGTTCAAGAGCAGCCTGACCAACATGGCAAAACCCCATCTCTACTAAAAATACAAAATTAGCCAGGCATGGTGGCAAGCGCCCATAATCCCAGCTACTCGGGAGGCTGAGGCAGGAGAATCGCTTGAACCTGGGAGATGGAGGTTGCAGTGAGTCAAGATCATGCCACCGCACTCCAGCCTGGGAAACAAGAGCAAAACTCCATCTCAAAAAAAAAAAAAACAACAAAAAACAAACAAAAAAAAGCTCATGCCTATAATCCCAGCATTTTGGATTTTGGGAGGCTGGCAAATTGCTTGAGCCCAGGAGTTCAAGAGCAGTCTGGCCAACATAGCAAAATCTTGTCTCTACCAAAAATACAGAAAAAGCCAACACACGATGGCATGCTACTCTAGGCCCAGCTACTGGGGAGGCTGAGGCACGAGAATCACTTGATCCCAGGAAGTGGAGGTTGCAGTGAGCCAAGACCACGCCATTGCACTCCAGCCTGAGTGACAGAGCAATATGCACTCTCAAAAAAAAAAAAAAAAAAACTCAACACTTTGAGAGGTTGAGGGTGGAGGATCACTTGAGCCAGGAGTTCAAGACCAGCCTAGGCAACATGAGCAAGACTACATCTCTACACAATTAGGCCGGGTGCAGTGGCTTATCCTTATAATCCCAGCACTTTGGGAGGCGGGCAGATCACTTGAGGTCAGGAGTTTGAGACCAGCCTGGCCAACATGTTGAAACCCCATCTCTATTAAAAATACAAAAATTAGCTGGGTGTGGTGGCACCCATGTAATTCCAACTACTTGGGAGGTTAAGGCATGAGAATCGCTTCAACCCGGGTGGCAGAGGTTGCAGTGAGCTGAGTTTGTGCTACCACACTCCAGCCTGGGTGACAGATGGAGACTCTCTCAAAAAACAGAAAATGGCTGGGCACGGTGGCTCACGCCTGTAATCCTAGCGCTTTGGGAGGCCAAGGTGGATGGATTACCGGAGGTCAGGAGTTTGAGACCAGCCTGGCCAACATGGTGAAACCCTGTTTCTACTAAAAATACAAAAATTAGCTGGGCTTGGTGGTGCATGCCTGTAATCCCAGCTACTCAGGAGGCTGAGGCAGAAGAATCACTTGAACCTAAGAGGTAGAGGTTGCAGTGAGCCGAGATTGCACTACTGCACTCTGGGCAACAGAGCAAGACTCTGTCTAAGAAACAAACAAACAAAAAAACCCAAAGGAAACAAAAACTAAATAAATAAAATTTGCCCAGGTCAGTAGCAAATGCCTGTAGTCCCAACTACTCAGGAGGCTGAGGTGGGAGGATCACCTGAACCCTAGAGGTCGAGGCTGAAGTGAGTCATGTTTGCACCACTGCACTACAGCCTGGGTGACAGAGTGAGATCCTGTCTCAAAACAAAAACAATAATAGGTTGGATACAGTGGCTCACACCTGTAATCCCAGCATTTTGGAAAGCCAAGGTGGGTAGATTATTATAATAGAGTCCAATAGTTCAAGACTAACCTGCGCAATAGGGCAAAACCCTGTCTCTGCAAAAAATACAAAAACATTAGCTGAGCGTGGTGGCAAATGCCTGTAGTTCCAGCTACTGGGGGGTTGAGATGGGAGGATGGCTTGAGCTCAGGAGTTTGAGGCTACAGTGAATTGAAAACCTGCCAATGCACTCCAGCCTGGGTGACAGAGCAAAGCCCGGTCTCAAAAAGCAAATTTTAATCACTAATGCAGAAGATAAAAGAGTATAAACTAGTAAACTTAATACTCCCAACATCTTTTTTGTTTGTTTGAGATGGTGTTTCGCTCTTGTTGCCCAGGCTGGAGTGCAATGGTGCCATCTCACTCACCACAGCCTTCGCCTCCTGGGTCCAAGCAATTCTCCTGCCTTAGCCTCCTGAGTAGCTGGGATTACAGATACGCGCCACCACACCCGGCTCATTTTGTATTTTTAATAGAGACGAGGTTTCTCCATGTTGGTCAGGCTGGTCTCCAACTTCGATCTGCCTGCCTCGGCCTCCCAAAGTGCTGGGATTACACCTGTAAGCCACAGTGCCCAGCCAATACTTCCAAAATTTATCTTGTTCCCATCTTGTTTTGTCTTTGGTTTTCAGAGTTTATGTTTTTAATGTTATTATCTTCACCTTGGTCCCAGATCTTACTAATATTCATAGAATATCTTTGCACTCCGTCACGCCTGTAACCTCAGCACTTTGGGAGGCCGAGGCAGGCGGATCATGAGGTCAGGAGATCGAGACCATCCTGGCTAACACGGTGAAACCCTGTCTCTACTAAAAATACAAAAAAATTAGCTGGGCATGGTGGTGGGCGCCTGTAGTCCCAGCTACTCGGGAGGCTGAGTCAGGAGAATGGCATGAACCTGGGAGGCAGAGCTTGCAGTGAGTTGAGATCAGGCCACTGCACTCCAGCCTGGGCGACAGAGCAGGACTGAGTCTCAAAAAAAAAAAAAAAAATTTGTCTCCCAACTCTCCTCACTCTTCCAAGGCAACCACTCTCAATTGAGTTTTGTTTTGTTTCGTTTTGTTTTTTTGAGACAGAGTCTACTTTATCTCCCAGGCGGGAGTGCACTGGTGAGATCTGGGCTCATTGCAGCCTCTGCCTCCTAGGTTCAAGTGATTCTCCTGCCTCAGCCTCCCAAGTAGCTGGGATAACAGGCATGTGCTACCACGCCCGGCTAATTTATTTATTTTTTTGAGACAGAGTTTCACTCTTGTTGCCCAGGCTGGAGTGTAGCGGTGTGATCTCGGCTCAATGCAACCTCTGCCTCCCAGGTTCAAGTGATTCTCCTGCTTCAGCCTCTTGAGTAGCTGGGATTACAGGCACGTGACCTCCTAATTTTTATGTATTTTTTAGTAGAGATGGGTTTTCACCATGTTGGCCAGGCTGGTCTCAAACTCCTGATCTCAGATGATCTGCCCACCTCAGCCTCCCAAAGTGCTGGGATTACAGGTGTAAGCCACCATGCCAGGCCCATAATTTTTGTGTTTTTAGTAGAGATGGGGTTTCTCCATGTTGGCCAGGCTGGTCTCGAAATCCTGGCCTCAAGTCATCCTCCAGCCACATAAGTGATAATACATTTGCCCACATGGGGATGAAATCCACAACCTTGGTGTTAGCACCTGGCTCTAATCACCTGAGCTAACAGGCCATTGCAAATGTTGATTTTTTTTTTTTTTTTTTTGTGACTGGGTCTTGCTCTGTTGCCCAAGCCAAGTGCAGTGATGTCATCATGGCTTACTGCAGCCTTGACCTCCTGGGCTCAAGTGATTCTCCCACCTCAGCCTCTCAAGTATCTGGGATCACAGGCGAGTGCTATCAAGCCTGGCTAATGAAAAACAAATTTTTGGCCAGGCATGGTGGCTCACGCCTGTAATCCCAGCACTTTGGGAGGCCGAGGCGGGCAGATCACGAGGTCAGGAGATCGAGACCATTCTGGCTAACACGGTGAATCCCCCTCTCCACTAAAAATACAAAAAATTAGCTGGGCGTTGTGGCGGGCTCCTGTAGTCCCAGCTACTCTGGAGGCTGAGGCAGGAGAATGGTGCGAACCCGGGAGGTGGATCTTGCAGCGAGCCGAGATCGTGCCATTGCCCTCCAGCCTGGGCGCCAGAGGCAAGACTCCGTCTCAAAAAAAAAAAGAAAGAAAGAGAAGGAAAGAAAGAGAGAGAGAGAAAGAAAAAAAGGAAAGACAAGAAAGAAAAGAAAGAAAGAAAGAAAAAAGAAAGAAGAAAGAAAGAAAGAAGAAAGAAAAGAAAGAAAGAAAGGAAGAAAAGAAAGGAAGAAAGAAAAACAAATTTTTGACTGGGCATGGTGCACATGCCTGTATTATTCTAGCACTCTGGGAGGCCAAGGCAGGTGGATCACCTTGAGGTCAGGAGTTCGCTGACCAGGCCTTCCTACCATGGTGAAACCCTGTCTCTACTAAATATAAAAAAATTAACCGGCGTGGTGACATGCCTGTAATCCGAGCTACTGGGAGGGACTGAGGGCAGGAGAATCACCTTGTACCTGGGAGGGCAGAGGTTGCAGTGAGGCCGAGATCGGCACCATTGCGCTCCAGCCGGGCAACTAAGAGCGGAAACTCTGTCTCCAAAAAAACCAAAAAAAAAATTATTAACCTGGGCACCGTAGCTCACACTGTAATCCCAGCACTTTGGAAGGCTGAGGCGGGCGGATGACTGAGGTCCCGAGGTCGGACCAACCTGGCTAACATGGTGAAACCCGCTTGTCTCTACTAAAAATAGAAAAATTAGCCGGATGTGGTGGTGAATGCCTGTAATCCCAGCTACTTGGGAGGCTTAGGCAGGAGGATCTCTTGAACCTGGGAGGCGGGGGGGGTTTGCAGGGAGCCAAAACATCGTGCCCACCGCATCTAGCTAGGCACAGAGTGAGACTCTGTCTCAAAAAAAAAAAAACAAAAAAAAAAGCAAAACAAACAAACTAACAAAAAACACATTTTTTATTGGAGGCTAGGTCTCACTATTTCGCCAGGCTAGTATTGCACTCCAGAGCTCAGCATCCTCCCACTTTGGGCCTCCCCAAAAAGGGAGGATTACCAGGTATGAAGCCAACCACACCTGGGCCAGTATTATACTCTTGATGTGCTCTTTTTCTTTTTCAATTTCTTCAATTTTTTTTTTTTTTTTTTTTTGAGAGGGATAAGTGGTCTTTATTTTTTTTAGAGGACAGGGTCTTTTTCTGTTGCCTGGACTGGAGTACAGTGGCACGATCCTAGCCTCACTGTAACAATGAATCCTGGGTCTTAACCCTGATCCTCTTGCCATGGACCTCCCAACGGCTGGGATTACAGGTGCGTGCCACTGCTCTTGGCCTCACTTCTTGAGGTTGGAGGCTGAAGTGAGGCATGTTTTGCACCACCCGCCACTTCAGGGGTTTCTTTGTTTAGGCATTAGCTATGTGGTTTGCCAACTGTGGGAAGATGAGAAGCTAGCCCTCAGAGCAAGGATCATTGAGGTTTAAAAAAAAAAAAAAGAGAGAAGCCCTTTTTTTTCCAATCGACCTGTCACCCCACCTCCACTTCCCATCCTCCTGTGTTTAGCGTGTTACTTTTTTTTTTTTTTTTTTTTTTTTTGAAAAAAGTTTCATTCTTGTTGCCCAGGCTGGAGTGCAGTGGCATGATCTCGGCTCACTGCAACCTCTGCCTCTCAGGTTCAAGCAATTCTCCTGCCTCAGTCTCCCGAGTAGCTGGGACTATAGGCACCCACCACCATGCCTGACTAATTTTGTATTTTAGTAGAGATGGGGTTTCACCACGTTGTTCAGGCTGGTCTTGAACTCCTGACCTCAGGTGATCCGCCCGCCTTGGCCTCCCAAAGTGCTGGGATTACAGACGTGAGCCACCATGCCCAGCCTTATTATTATGATTATTATGATTATATGAATACATGTATGATCCATGTGGATAGTTACAATTCTTTTTCTTTCTTGTACCATTTTTGTTTTCCCTGGAATTTATAGCTGCCTTGTCCTCTCTGTTTGCTTAGTTTCCTGTTTACTCTAATTTATTCCCAAATTCTCCCTTAATTAATCTCTCATAAAGATATACAAACACTTAGGAATTTCAATCTACTTCATTTTGAAGAATTTCTCAAAAAGCCCTTCGACCTGCTCCAGTCCAGAGAGGCAATCTTGAGGCTGTGCTGTTGGGATCTCCCTTCACCTTCATCCTGGGGATCGCCTTTGCCTCTCTCTTGTGTTGACGTTCTGTTGCCTGGAACCTGTGTTTCCTCTTTCTAGGTTTACTCTTATTTTGATGGAGCTTTTTGAGAAAGGGTACCGGGAGGTAAATTTGTTGGGACCTTAAAAGTCTGAAAATGTCTGTTCTATTCCTGCACTTAATTGAGAGTGGGGGCCGGGCGCAGTGGCTCATGCCTATAATCCCAACGCTTTGGGCGGCTGAGGTGAGCGACTCACCTGAGGTGAGGAGTTCGAGACCAGCCTGGCCAACATGGTGAAACTGCGTCTCTACTAAAAATACAACAACAAAAAACCAAGCCAGGTGTTGCGGTGGGCGCCTATAATCCCAGCTACTCAGGAGGCTGAGGCAGGAGAATCCCTGGAACCTGGGAGGCAGAGGTTGCAGTGAGCTGAGATCACACCACTGCACTCCAGTCTGAGTGACAGAGCAAGACTCTGTCTCAAAAACAAAAAAAAATTGAGAGTGTGGCTAGGTATAAGAAACGAGGTTGGAAATAATTTTTTTTTTTTTTTTTTTGAGACAGAGTCTTTCTCTGTCACCCAGGCTGTATGTAGTGCAGTGGTGTGATCTCGGCTCACTGCAACCTCTGCCTCCTGGGTTCAAGAGATTCTCCTCCCTCAGCCTCCTGAGTAGTTGGGATTATAGGCACACGCTACCATGTGTGGCTGATTTTTGTATTTTTGAGACCAGGCTGGTCTCAATCTCCTGACCTCAGGTGATCCACCCACCTCAGCATCCCAAAGTGCTGGGATTACAGGCGTGAGCCACCACACCCAGCTAATTTTTGTATTTTTGGTAGAGACAGGGTTTCACCATGCTGCCCAGGCTGCTCCTGAACGCCCGAGCTCAAGTGATCTGCCTGCTTCAGCCTCCCAAAGTGCCAGGATTACAGGCGTGAGCCACGGCACCTGGCCTTGGGAAATTTTCTTGCGTAATTATTACTATTGATTTGAGATGATTTTATCCTTCCCAGATAATTATATCTGTTATCACTTTCTGGAAGTCTGGTTATTCAGATGTTGTATCCCATGGACTAATCCTTTAATTTTCTTATATTTTATTTTTCTTTCTTCTATCGCCTTTATTTTTATTTTTAATTTTTATTTTTTCAGATGCAGTCTTGCTCTGTCACCCAAACTGGAGTACAGTGGCGCAATCTTGGCTCACTGTAACCTCTGCCTCCTGAGTTCAAGTGATTCTCCTGCCTCAGTCTCCTGAGTAGTTGGGACTACAAGTGCATGCCACCATGCCCGGCTAATTTTTGTATTTTTAGTAGAGATGGAATTTCAACAGACTGGTCTTGAACTCCTGACCTCAGGTGACCTCAGGTGATCCACCTGCCTCAGCCTCCCAAACGGCTGGGATTACAGGTATGAGCCCTGTGCCTGGCCATGGCTGCAATATTAATAATTATGTAAAATATTAATAATTTTTCCAGTGTCTTTCTTCTGCCATCACACTATGAAGTAAGAGACTTCCAGGTCTGTTTGTCCCCACCATTAAATACAAAAATTTCAAAATTAGCCAGATGTGGTGGCTAAGTTCAAAGGCCAAAAAAAATACTTAGTATAATTCATCACCTTATTTTCTAAACCTTTATCTCCTATGTTACGCCCTCCATGATTGGCATTACCATTTACTCTAATCCAAGAAGTGAATGGAACGTAGGACAACTCCCAGAATGGGAATTTTTCCTGCTACTACCATTATTTCATTACAATTTTCCTATTTTGAATTT
>NW_016814433.1:3086203-3098371 GCF_001698545.2 Rhinopithecus bieti | reverse complement strand
GCTCCCGCCCCCCGCGGCTCCCCTCCGGCTCCTCCTCCGGGGAGACGCCGGGGGCCTGGCCCGGCCCGCACTCAGACTGCTGCTGCAGCCGCCGCCGGGGGAGTCGGAGGCGGTGGCGGCGCCATGGGCGGCCTGGCCTCTGGGGGGGATGTGGAGCCGGGACTGCCCGTCGAGGTGCGCGGCTCCAACGGGGCCTTCTACAAGGTGAGACGGCGCGCCGACTGGGGACGCCGGTCTTTAGCCCCCTCCCCCGGCCGGAGCAGGAACGCGTGGGGTGGGATCGAGCTTCTGGAGCTGAGTCCTGGCCCTTAGAATCTTAGACCCTTGCTCCCACCCGCAGCCTTCCCTGAGAGACCTCTTGGAGTGAACCCTGTTCCTTTTATTTTTGACCCCTTTAATGCACCTGCTTCTACCCCCATCTCAGGGATAATGAACTTCAGGCCATTATTGTCCCTGGCTTGGCGCTCCCCGCCCCCCAGGAGGGACCCCTTTACCCAGCTTCTAATTGACTGTTTCCGTTGTGTGATGGAAGACATACCTTAGACCTTAATCACATCTTCCCCACGGTCCAGGCACATGGAGAATTGTCTTTCTTCCGCACGGTCCCCTTGGGAAGGCCCTCTGTCCCATATCGGATCCTTTCATCTTCCTCAGAGAGGCCTCTGCCTACTGACTCTGGAACACTCACCCCACTTTCATCTTATATTCCGGTTCCCAAGCCAAGGAGAAATGGTCAGATCCATTTACGACGTTTGGCATCTTTGACCTCAGGAACCCTGGGTTGAATCAGTCAAGTTGCTTCTCAGCCAGCCATAAGGTGGCATCTTTCGCAAGTCTCTCACCCCACCACACCTTGATCTCAAGGCCCTCTGGTCTACCATTCTACTCAGAATGGATTTGAGGTCTCACTTAGACCTCAGATACCTTCAGGTCATTCTTAGAGTTTCTTCGTCTTGAGGCATGTAAGCTTCATAGTCATGATCTCTAAAAGGATCTCTAAAAGGAAGCTCATGGGGTTCCCTTCTCTTTTTCTTAAGATTTCCACTTCTTGAAGACTCTTGGTCAACTATCCCAGTTCGGGAATCTGACAACCTTTTTTGGAAGAAGGGATCATCTTTCAAAGACCCTTCCTTATTTGACCTCCCCCTTTGCCCAGGATTTGGCTCCTTAGAACTCCTTATAATACCACCTTCCTTATCTGCTCTGAATCCATTTTCTAGGACATTTTTTTCCCATTTAGATTAAGCCAGAGAGAACCCTTTCTTGCCTCCCAAGAGTTTTTCGTTGACTGTTGCTATTCTGAACCTCTTGGATTTGATGCCTGGAATTGTCCCAGAGACTCTCCTGATTTGTCTCATTCTTTGATTTCACCTTGGGGAGCTGTAGAAGAGATACCTTCCCATGGCATTACTTGTTAAGAGTAGATCCCTCTTCCCCCTTTCCTTCGGTTCCCCTCAGGCCTTTCCCCCCCACAGTAGCCCTCTCTGGTTTCTCATGCCCTTGGAAGCGTCTGTCTTTGACTCCTTCCCTAAGTCATGTTTTCTGTAACTGTAGAGGGTCTTGTAATTTCCCTTGGGTGGTTTCTGCCTCTATTTCAGTTGCTAAGTTCATTGTAGTCTTTTTTTTTTTTTTGAGAGGGAGTCTGGCTCTGTCGCCCAGGCTGGAGTGCAGTGGCGCGATCTCGGCTCACTGCAAGCTCCGCCTCCCGGGTTCAGGCCATTCTCCTGCCTCAGCCTCCCGAGTAGCTGGGACTACAGGCACACACCACCACGCCTGGCTAGTTTTTTGTATTTTTAGTAGAGACGAGGCTTCACCATGTTAGCCAGGATGGTCTTGATCTCCTGACCTCGTGATCCGCCCGCCTGGGCCTCCCAAAGTGCTGGGATTACAGGCATGAGCCACCGCGCCATTGTAGTCATTTTTTACTTACTTTTCATACTTACCCATTTTTGCCTTATTTCCCTCATCAGATTTCTTTCTGTGTGGTGACTTTGGGTACCCATGTCTAACTTACTGTCTCAATTCAAGTTTTTGGTTTTTTCTCCTAATATTTCTGTATTCCTGTGTAATCCCCAGGAATCACCTAATTCCCTGTCTAGCTGAAGGAAGCTCCCTGCTGATCTCTTTTATCATTTTCTGCATACTTGCCTAACTCTTGGGACTTTTTCTTCTAGCCTGCCTCCATAGCATTTCTGTTTTTTTTGGCAAAAGTCTCTAATTCCTTTCTGCTTTTGATAGAGCACATTTGTCTCTCATCCTTTTCCTCAAACTTGCACTACCTTTGTTGAAATACGCTTCCTAAAGTGGTCCTACCTGTTTCCCTCGGTGTCTTTTCCTTCATCTGGGTCCTTACCACCCCAAAATTCTGAGTTCCAAGAAAAGTGATTCTTAAGCTGAGTCCAAGATCAAGATATGATGTTTGCTTTGTTCTAGGAAGCATAGGAGCCCTGCACAGCTGGGAAAGATTGGTATCCAGTTCAAATGAACTGTATGAGATGGCTGGGAAGGGACGCGTTTTCTGTTCCACATATAAGTGTCCAGCAGAAAGTCTCTCTGAATCTTTTCCCTTTCTCCTGTGCGCTGTGGGCAATGATGGACTTGAGTACGTGGGGACCAGGATACTCTGATTCAGAGAGTAGAGTCTGGGGTTGAGCTGAAAGCCAGGTAATGTGGTAATGTGGATCTGGGCAGGTTAGCATTTTCTGCCCCGTTCCTGAGTTAAAAACCACAAATCCCTAAATTCAGGCTAATCTTCCACTCTCAGTACCCTATAGATACTTACCCGTTTTGACCTTGCTGCTGATTTAATATTCATGACTCAGCAAACTTGGGATGGGTCAGGGAGTATTTACACTGCTTCTAGAATTGTACATTGGGAAGGTCCCTTTCTCCTCTCTCAGAATTGGGCCCTGTTGTCAGTTTTCTTTTCTTTCTTTTCTTTTTTTTTTTTTTAATTTGAGACAGGGTCTCCTTTTGTCATCCAGGCTGGAGTACAGTGGCATGATGTCATCTCACTGCAGCCTCTGCCTCCTGGGTTCAAGCGATTCTCCAGCCTCAGCCTCCCGAGTAGCTGAGATTACAGGTGTGCAACGCCATGCCTGGCTAATTTTTGTATTTTCAGTAGAGATGGGGTTTCGCCATGTTGGCCAGGCTGATTTCTGACTCCTGACCTCAAGTGATTCGCCCGCCTTGGCCTCCCAAGTGCTGGGATTACAGGTGTGAACCACCATGCCCTCCCATCAGTTAGTTTTCTTAAAGGATAAAATGTTAGATCTGGGATCCAAGTTATTTTGTAGCTATCCCAACATTAAGTTTGTCAGAACTTACTCTTTTTTTCTGTTTTTTTTCGTGTTAGACTGGCATCCGTAACAAGGTTTGAGGGAGGCACACATCACACGTGAGCTTGAAACCTTAGTCATCATGCTTAAGACGTACAAAATGATCTAATGTATTTTATTCTTTAAGTTGTACTCTCCCAAATGAAGTATTCACCTTCCAGGGCGCAATCATCCTACTCCGAACCTCACCTGGATATCTTAATCCCCATTCCTTTCTTAATCAACGTGGCATCCTCAGCTTCAGTACTTGGTTTTTACTAAGACTGTTCCTGCTCTTCTCCTAGAACCCCCTCCTTTGCTTTGGGAGTCTAGAACTAGATGACAGTCAAAGTGGGGACCCATTTTATATCTTCTAATTTGAGGAAACCAAAGTACCTAGGAACCTGGGGCTCGCTCTTGCTCTACTGGCTTGGTGCCAGGCTCCAGAAGCCAAAGCCAGGTGATGCTGTGGCCACTGAATCAAGTCATCCTCTGGATCTAGGTGGCTCCCTAACACATTCCACCCATCTGCTTTTGCCTTCCCCTGCTTATTTTCACAATGAGCATAGACTGAGCAGAACTTGGGGCTCACTTTCCACCACTGATACCCTTGGAGAAAAAAACTAGTATGGGATGAATGGGTGGAATTTAGGAGCAGAGACAGGATTGGAATATGAAGTTGGGGACAGAGCTAGTTTTGGAGACTAATTGAAGGAAAAAGACCCTGGAAGTATAAGGGTTAAGTGAGATTTGGTTGAACTACCGAGTGATGTGAGAGATTACTCCATTCTGAGCTTTGCATTTCTGCCTTGGAAGTCATGGTAGCTGGAAAAACTAGGGTAATATTGCTCCTCACCCTGGGGCCAAACCTAACATGGTGGAGGATAATTGGATTACACCATAGGCATAGCCTTTGTGAATATATCTAGGAGTAGAAATCTTTTCACAAAAGCAGTAGGTTAATGATTGTCATCTGTCTCTTTTCCACTTCTTTCTGTCAGTGTAACTCCTGCCGTGATAAACTACTTCTAAGACTTGGAGTAGACATTTTGGGTAAAGAATTGGATAAAGTCAGCTGAAGAGTCTGACTGGAATAATTCTAGAAATCCAGACGACCCTACAGCCTCTGCCTCTTGGCTTCAAGTGATACTCATGCCTCAGCCACCGTGAATAGCTGAGGTTACAGCCATGTGCCACCACGCCTGGCTAATTTATATTTGTGTGTGTGTGTGTGTGTGTGATATATTTTATATATATATATATTAATTATATATAATTATGTTGTTTTGTTGTGTAGCAATGGGGTTTTGCCATATGGCCAGACCGCTTCGAGACGCAACTGACCTCAGCTGATCTCCGGCGCTCAGCACTCCCAGTGTTGGGATTACAGGAAAGAAGGGGAATGGTAAAATATTAGTGGTTGTGGCGAGGAGGGAGGATACCTGAGAGGAACTAGTGAAGAACCCTAAAGGGAGATGACCCAGGCAAGTAGAAGTAAAGTGCCTCAGAAGACTAATGGAGAACAGTAGGATTTGGCATAAACCTGAATGATATGTCATAACGTCAGGTTCTTGTTAACAAAAGGAGAAAAATCTGAATGAAAAGTAGAAAAACATTTCTGGAGAAGATAAATTGTCACAGAAGAGAAAGCATGGGAAAAATGAGCCAGGAAGGTACCAGTAGTATTAAAGCCGCTTGGCAGTGTGAAGCTCTAAGAAAAAACATTCAGTCCAAGAATGATTGACTGGACTGGCAGCCCTCTATAGCAAGGAACCATATCCCTAAAGACGAGAAAGTGGCTGTATGAAGAGCGAATGCAGGGCTTAGATTTTTCCCTTCATAAGGAAATAGCAATCTGTAAGAGCTGTATATTATTGATTAGTCTGTGAGGTGGAGCATGTGCATTGCAAGGGCATTTTGGGTTTTCTAAGCTTAGCCTTTGTCCCCCGCTCAAAGCTCATGATAAGTTCTGTTATTAGCCTGTTGAATTCACTACTGCTTATTTTTTTAATTATTTTTTTGAGTCAGTGTCTTGGCTTTTGCCCAAGTTGTGACTGCCATGGTGTGGATCACAGCTCACTACAAGCGCCTCAACCCTTCCCTGCTCAAGTGATCCTCCCACCTCGCCTCCATGAATAGCTGGACTGCAGGCACAACGCCAATCATACCTGCTAATTTAATTTTGCAGAGGATGAGTTTCCGTGTTGTCCAGTGCTTCTCTAATAAAACCATGTTTATTGAGGTGGAAATGAACAGATAAACAATGTAGAATATTTGAAGTGTCCATTGTTAAGTTTGACATAATATAACTGAAACCATGACTGCAATCAAAGAATGAACATTGCTGTCACTCCCAAATCCTCCCATTCAAGATAACCAATCTCTTCTGTCCTTGATACATTAAATTGGCTCGCTGATTTTTGACAGAAATGAAAAGCAGTTCAATTCAGCTGAGAAAGGATAGGCTTTCTCTTTCTTTTTTTTTAAAGCAGAGTTGCTCTGTTTCTAGCTGCAGTCGATGCATGATCTATGACTGACTCAGCTCTGCCTCTGGCTTCAAGTGATTTCATGCCTCAGCCACCTCTGAATAGCTGAGTTACAGCAATGTAGCCACCACGCTCTGCTAATTATATATAGTAGTAGTAGTAGTAGTAGTAATAGTAGTAGTAGCAGCACCAGCAGCAGCAGCGAGCAGGCTATGGTCGTTTGCCATATTGGCAGACTGTCCGAACTCTTGGGCCTCAGCTGATCGTCTACCTTGGCTCCCACGTGTGTGGGATTACAGGTGTGAGCTACACCCCGCCAGAAAGAAACTGTGTCTTTTCAACAAACAGTGCTGGAACAAGATAATCTGTAGGTAAAAAATAGCTGCAACAGTGGTCAATGTCCTGGTAATTCAAACATCTGGAGTAAGCAGGTGTGGTGCTTGAGTCGCAGGAGTTAAGACCAGCCTGGGCAACACAGCGAAAACCCCGTCTCTATTAAAAAATTTTTTTATTTAAAATAGGTTGTAGGGCTCAAGCCTGTAATCCCAGCACTTCGGGAGGCCTCAAGATGGGCGGATCACGAGTAGTCAGTGATGGTTCGAGACAGTCCTGGTAACACAGTGAAACCCGTCTTACTAAAAAATACAAAAAATTAGAGGGCGAGGTGGCGGAGCTGTGAGTCCAGTACTCGGTGAGGCAGAGTGGGCAGCTGAGATGCGTGAAACCGGGGAGCGGAGCTTGCAGTGAGCTGAGACGGGCCACTGACTCCAGCCTGGCAACACAGGAGACTCTGGTCTCATAAAATAAATTAAATAATAAATAAATAAATAAATAAATAATATGTTTTAAAAAAAGAGGCCAGGCACAATGGTTCATACCTGTAATCCCAGCACTTTGGGAGGCTGAGGCGGGTGGATCACCAGAGGTCAGGAGTTTGAGACCAATCTGACCAACGTGGAGAAACCCTGTCTCTACTAAAAATACAAAATTAGCCGAGCTTGGTGGCACATGCCTGTAATCCCAGCTACTTGGGAGGCTGAGGCAGAATTGCTTGAACCTGGGAGGCGGAGGTTGCGGTGAGCCAAAGTTGCACCATTGCACTCCAGCCTGGGCAACAAGAACGAAACTCTGTCTCAAAAAAAATAAATAAAAATTAAAAATTTAAAAAACATTGATCACCTCATCGTATGGTGGCAGTTACCTGTAACCTCAGCTACTCGAGAGGCTGAGGCAGGAGAATTGCTTGAACCTGGGGGGTGGATGTTGCAGTGGGCCAAGAGATTGTGCCATTGCACTCCAGCCTGGGTGACAGAGCGAGACTCTGTCTAAAAATAAAGGAGTATAGATGTAAAACAAAAAACTGAAAATTTAAGAAGAAGACATAAGAGAAAAATCTTGGTGGCCTTGGATTAGGCAAAGATTTCTTTCTCTTTTTTCTTTTTTTTGAGATGGAGTTTTGCTCTTGTTGCTCAGGCTGGAGTGCAATGGCACGATCTTGGCTCTCTGCAACCTCTGACTCTCAGGTTCAGGTGATTCTCTTTCCTCAGCCTCCCAAGTAGCTGGGATTACAGGCATGCACTACCATGCCTGGCTAAGTTTTGTATTTTAGGTGTGAGCCACTGTGCCTAGCCTGGGCAAAGATTTCTTAGATATGAAACCAAAAGCACAGTTGATAAAATAATAAATTCATAAGCTAGACCTTTTTCAAAATTAGAAATCCCTAATTGTATGTGACAAATAGGGAGAAGGTAGAAAAATTGGGAGCGCAGGGGTGAACGCATGTCCTTAGTGAGGACATAAACCACAGGAGATGGATCAGCTGTTCAGTCATCCCTGTTCCTCTTGTCATAATATCAAGTTTGGAGTCTTCCATAAATTTTGTTATCCTTTATAAATTTTCAGTGTCATTCTAGATTCAATTCTAGTATTAAAAAACTCTGATGTATTTTAAGTCTTAATTTTTCCTTCTGTAAATTGTGTTCATCACAATTTTGAACTTGTCTAGTGTTCTGATTATTGTCCTAGGACCCATGCATCAGGGCAGCGAGTCTGCTCAGATCTCTTGCTGTATTGCGGAGGTAGGCCCTTCTCTCTCTTGACAGATCCTCATGTCCTCTAGGTGTTCCAGGACAGCCTCACACTGTCTCATGGGATATTCTTAGCCTTGCTGAATGTTGTTGGTATTTTAATTGAACTCTGGCAGGCTGCTCAGCACAACAGGAGGCAGACAGATAGGGAGGCCCCTGTGGGAGCCTGAGTAGATCACTGGTTTCCAGGCTGTTCTGATGCAGGTGGTACATGCACTTCTCCATGACAATATAATTTCCTTTCTCTGTCTGACTGCCCATATTCTTTCCCCAGTGCAGCCTTTCAGGCTCTCTCATTACACCACTTGTGTCCCTATCTAAAACTCAAGTTTAAGGGTTTGTGGTGTCTCTATTCCCTTGGTGGCTAAGGTGGAAGTAAAAGGTCATTTTATATTTTTTACTTTTTTCTAAAATCCATTCTAGGGCTTTGTGAAGGATGTCCATGAAGACTCTGTCACCATCTTCTTTGAAAACAAGTAAGACCTTGGGAATAGAGAATCCAGCATACTAGGTCCTAGAAGGAGAGTGGAGAAGAGGGGGCGGCTGAGTCCTATGAGGCATGTAATAGGTGGGGAGAGCTGAGGGTTTGGGTGGGAAACTTACATGGATCCCAGGAGAGGAAAGGGCTGAGAATTTGGTGAGGGTGGGGGCGTTTGGCTCAGTATTTAGAGTCTAGAAAGAGATGGATGGCACCACTATGGAGCAGAGCCTGGGGGTTAGCCTCTAATTATCCAGATAGGTGGGAACCACCCAGCTGAGGCAATAACCCTTTTGTAAAGAAATGGGCAACCATATCAGTCAGAGTAGCTTTTTCATGTTCTTGTTTCTCTTACAGCTGGCAGAGTGAGAGACAAATTCCTTTTGGAGATGTCCGACTACCACCTCCAGCTGACTATAATAAGGAGATCACGGAAGGCGATGAAGTGGAGGTAAGGGCTGTGGAGTACACCCTTTCTAAATGTCACTTTTTCCCAGGATTCTAGGCTTTTCTCTGGTTGATTCATATTCCTTCCTCCCCAACTAAGCCATATCCAGCCACTAAGCCATTTCCATAGGCTACATGCCTGTGGAAATGTAAAATGCAGTAGTTCCCCTTTCATCACTGTTATGATGAGCCAAACTCTCAGGGACATCCCCAGTTTCAGGGGATTTGCCTTCCATTTGTGGTAATAGCATCTGAAATCCAGTGTGCTCTCATTTTTTTTTTTTTTTTTTTTTTGAGATGGAGTCTTGCTCTGTTGCCCAGGCTGGAGTGCAGTGGTGTGATCTTGGCTTACTACAACCTCCGCCTCTTGGTTTCAAGCAATTCTTCCACCTCAGCCTCCCAAGTAGCTGGGATTACAGGCACTCGCCATCATGCCCGGCTAATTTTTGTATTTTTGCAGAGACGAGGTTTTACCATGTTGGCCAGGCTAGTCTTGAACTTCTGACCTCAGGTTATCCATCCACCTCAGCCTCCCAAAGTGCTGGGATTACAGTGATGAGCCACCATGCCCTGCCATCCTCTGATTTTTAATTAGTTCCTTCCTCTGGTTTCCTGTATCCTTGGTTTAAGATGCATCCCAGGCTGGATGCAGTGGCTCACACCTGAAATCCCAGCACTTTTGGAGACCAAGGGGGGCAGATCACCTGAGGTTGGGAGTTCAAGACCAGCCTGGCCAATATGGTGAAACCCCATCTCTACTAAAAATACAAGAAACTAGCTGGGCGTGGTGGCGGGCGCCTGTAATCCCAGCTACTTGGGAGGCTGAGGGAGGAGAATCGCTTAAAACTGGGAAGTGAAGGTTGCAGTGAGCTGAGATTGCGCCATTACACTCCAGCCTGAGCACCAAGAGCAAAACTTCGTCTCAAAAAAGAGAGAGAGAGAGAGGGAGGCCTCTGAGTAGCTGGGTTTACAGGCATGGGCCATCATGCCCAGCTAATTTTTGTATTTTTGTTTTTGTTTTTGTTTTTTTTTTTTGAGACGGAGTCTCGCTCTGTCGCCCGGGCTGGAGTGCAGTGGCCGGATCTCAGCTCACTGCAAGCTCCGCCTCCCGGGTTTACGCCATTCTCCTGCCTCAGCCTCCCGAGTAGCTGGGACTACAGGCTCCCGCCAACTCGCCCGACTAGTTTTTTGTATTTTTTAGTAGAGACGGGGTTTCGCCGTGTTAGCTAGGTTGGTCTCGATCTCCTGACCTCGCGATCCACCCATCTCGGCCTCCCAAAGTGTTGGGATTACAGGTGTGAGCCACCGCGCCCGGGCACTATTATTATTATTTGTCGTCGTTGTTGTTGAGATGGAGTCTCGCTCTGTCGCCCAGGCTGGAGTGCAGTGGCGCGATCTCCACTCACGCAACCTCCGCCTCCTGGGTTCACGCCATTCTCCTGCTTCAGCCTCCAGAGTAGCTGGGACTACAGGAGCCCGCCACCACGCCTGGTTATTTTTAATTTTTTTAATTTTTTGTATTTTTAGTTGAGATGGGGGTTTCACCGTGTTAGCCAGGATGGTCTCGATCTCCTGACCTCGTGATCCGCCCGCGTCGGCCTCCCAAAGTGCTGGGATTACAGGCGTGAGCCACCGCACCCTGCCATTATTATTATTTTTTAAGTTTCACTCATTGCCCAGGCTGGAGTGCAGTGGCGTGATATCCACTCACTGCAACCTCCACCTTCCTAGGTTCAAGCGATTCTCCTGCCTCATCCTCCCGAGTCGCTGGGACTCCTCCCGAGTAGCTGGAACTACCACAGCTAATTTTTTGTATTTTAGTAGAGACGGGGTTTCACCATGTTGGCCAGAATGGTCTCCATCTCCTGGCCTCATGATCCGCCCGCCAGTGATCTCGGCCTCCCAAAGCGCTGAGATTACAGGCTTGAGCCACCGCGCCCGGCCTAATTTTTGTAGTTTTAGTAGAAACGGGGTTTCGCCCTGTTGAGGCTGGTCTCGAACCGGTGGGCTCAAGTGATCCACCCGCCTGGGCCTCCTAAAGTGCTGGGATTACAGGACTGAGCCACAGCGCCCCCGGCCGAAACTATTCTACTATTCTTAAAACTTTCTTTTGTTTCTTTCTTTCTTTCTTTTTTTTTTTTTTTTTTTTTGGGACGGAGTCTTGCTCTGTCGCCCAGGCTGGAGTGCAATGGCGCGATCTCGGCTCACTGTAACTTCTGCCTCCCAGGTTCAAGTGATTCTCCTGCCTCAGCCTCCCGAGTATGTGGGATTACAGGCGCGTGCTACCAAGCCCGACTAAGTTTTGTATTTTATTAGATGCGGGGTGGGGGGGTTGGTGGTTCACCATGTTGGCCACGCTGGTCTTGAACTCCTGACCTCAGGTGATCCAAGGACCTCAGGTGATCCACCCGCCTTGGCCTCCCAGAGTGCTGGGATTACAGGTGTGAGCCACCGCGCCCGGCCAAAACTTTCATTGTATTACAATCTCTTCAAGGCAAGAGCCATGAGTCTTAAATCTACTACAGCACAGAGTTACAGATTCTCAAAAGATAGGCGATGCATACGCGCAGACAGTAAAGCTCAGCGCGTGCGCACCGAGCACCTTTTTCCTTGCGGCGACTCCTCTTCTTTTTTTTTTTTTGGAGCGTGCGCACCAAGACAGACAAAGGTGGGGAAAGTGACCAAGCAGTCGTTCAGGCGCATGCCCATCCCTAACTTGTCCGAGCCCGGTGGGGCTGGCGGCGGCGGAGTGGGTGTGGCCTGAGCGCTGTGTGACTGTGCGGCCGCCGCCCAATCGGACTGAGCGAGCCCGGCCCCTCCCTCCCTCTGATTGGTTGGTTCTCAGGGTTGTGGGGCGCGGAAAGGAAGAGACCGGGCGGCTGGGCGGTGGGGCAGTGGAGAAAGAAGGCTAATTTTGTTCTGCGCAAGCGCAAGCAAGCGACCAGGAGGGGGCGTGAGAGAGTGAAAGGGAATGTGGAAGCCCCGATGCGCTGGCTAGCGCTAGCTGGGGCTCTAACCTTGACGCCTGCGCCGTGGCCCTCGGGGCCCCGCGCGCAGCGGGCGGGTGCCCGGTGCGCCTGCGCAGTAGGAGGCGGTGGCAGGGGGAGGTGGAGGCTGTGGAGCGGCAGCGGCAGCAGCGGGTCCCGGGACTGAGGCAGCAGCGGGGGCGGCGGCGGGCGGAAGCTGAGGTGACGAAGGCAGCGGCGGCGGCGGCCGTTTCCCTCACGGTGGCGGAGACCAAGGCGGCGGCGGCGGACGGGGAGCGGCCCGGCCCCGGCCCCCTGCTCGTTGGCTGTGGCAGGGCCGCCGTGGGGCCGGGCCGGCTCCCCCCCCCCGCCGCGCCCCCCCCCGCC
>NW_016814433.1:3071007-3082216 GCF_001698545.2 Rhinopithecus bieti | reverse complement strand
TTAATATATATATATATATAATATATATATATATAGTTTGTTTTTTTTTGTAGCAATGGGGTTTTGCCATATTGGCCAGACTGCTCTCGAACGCCTGACCTCAGCTGATCTGCCGGCCTCAGCCTCCCAGTGTTGGGATTACAGGGAAAAGAAGAGGGAATGGTTAAAATATTAGTGGTTGTGGGAGGAGGGAGGATACCTGAGCAGGAGCTAAGGGAAGAACCCAAAAGGGAAGAGGGACCCAGGCAAGTAGAAGTAAAAGTGCCTCAGAAGACTTGAATGGAGAACAGTAGGAGTTGGCATTAAACCTGAATGAATATGTTCATAACTCAGGTTCTTTTTTTAAAAAAGGAAAAAAATCTGAATGAAAAGTAGAAAAAACATTTCTGGAGAAGAGAATGTCACAGAAAGAGAAAGCATGGGTAAAAAAGAGGCCAGGAAGTACCAGTAGTAATTAAAGCCTTGGGCAGTAGTAAGGCTCTAAGAAAGAACATTCAGTCAAGAATGATCTTGACTGACTGCAGCCTCTATAGCAAGACATATCCCTAAAGACGAGAAAGGTGGCTTGTATGAAGAGCGAAATGCAGGCTTAGATTTTCCCATCATAAGGAAATAGCAATCTGGTAAGTGTTTATGATTGATTAGTTCTGTGAGGTGGGAGCTGTGCATTTGCCAAGGGCATTTTTGGTGTTTTCTAAGCTTAGCCTTTGTCCCTCCAGCAAAGCTCATGAATAGTTCTTGTGTATTAGCCTTTTGAAATCACTACTTCTTTTATTTTTTTAATTTATTTTTTTTTGAGTCAGGGTCTTGCTGTGTTGCCCAAGCTGTGGACTGCAGTGGTGTGATCACAGCTCACTACAGCCTCAACCTCCCTGGCTCAAGTGATCCTCCCACCTCAGCCTCCTGAATAGCTGGGACTGCAGGCACAAGCCATCATACCCTGCTAATTTTTAAATTTTTTGCAGAGATGGGTTCTCCCTGTGTTGTCCAGGCTCTCTAATAAAAAACATGTTTATTGAGGTGAAATTGACATACAACAAGGTAGACATATTTGAAGTGTGCCATTTGTTAAGTTTTGACATATATATAACTGAAACCATCACTGCAATCAAAAGAATGAACATTTCTGTCACTCCCAAAAGTCCTCCATCAACTACCAATCTTCTTTCTGTCATTATACATTAAATTGCGCTTCCTGATTTTTGACAGAAATGAAAAGGCAGTTCAATTCAGCTGAGAAAGGATAGTCTTTTCTTCTTTTCTTTTTTTTTTAAAGGCAGAGTTTTGCTCTGTTGTCTAGGCTGCAGTGCGATGGCATGATCTTGACTGACTTCAGCCTCTGCCTTCTGGCTTCAAGTGATTTTCATGCCTCAGCCACCCTGAATAGCTGAGATTACAGCAATGTGCCACCACGCCTGCTAATTTATATATTAGTAGTAGTAGTAGTAGTAGTAATAGTAGTAGTAGCAGCACCAGCAGCAGCAGCAGCAGGAGCTATGGGGTTTTGCCATATTGGCCAGACTGGTCTCGAACTCTTGGCCTCAGCTGATCTGTCAGCCTTGGCCTCCCAGTGTTGGGATTACAGGTGTGAGCTACCACCCCCGGCCAGAAAGAACTGTTTGTCTTTTCAACAAACAGTGCTGGAACAAGATATCTGTAGGTAAAAAATGGGCTGGGCACAGTGGTCATGCCTGTAATTCCAACATTCTTGGAGGCTAAGGCAGGTGTGTTGCTTGAGTCCAGGAGTTTAAGACCAGCCTGGGCAACACAGCGAAACCCCGTCTCTATTAAAAAAATTTTTTTTAATTTAAAAATAGGTTTTAGGCTCAAGCCTGTAATCCCAGCACTTCGGGAGGCCAAGATGGGCGGATCACGAGGTCAGGAGATCGAGACCATCCTGGCTAACACAGTGAAACCCTGTCTCTACTAAAAAATACAAAAAACTAGCAGGGCGAGGTGGCGGACGCCTGTAGTCCCAGCTACTCGGGAGGCAGAGGCAGGAGAGTGGCGTAAACCCGGGAGGCGGAGCTTGCAGTGAGCTGAGATCGGGCCACTGCACTCCAGCCTGGGCAACACAGCGAGACTCTGTCTCAAAAAAATAAATAAATAAATAAATAAATAAATGTTTAAAAAAAGAGGCCAGGCACAATGGTTCATACCTGTAATCCCATGCACCTTTGGGAGGCTGAGGCGGGATGGATCACCAAGGAGGTCAGGCGTTTTGAGGACCAATCTTGGACCAACGTGGAGAAACCTGCTCTACTAAAATATACAAAATTAGCCGGAGCTTGTGGCACATGCCTGTTAATCCCAGCTTACTTGGAGGCTGGAGCAGGAATTGCTTGAACCTGGGAGCGGAGGTTGCGGGGTGAAAGCCCAAAGTTGCACCATTGCACTCCAGCCTGGGCAACAAGAACGAAACTCTGTCTCAAAAAAAAAAAAATAAAATTAAAAATTAAAAAACATGATCACCCTCATCGTATGGGCCATTACCTGTAACCTCAGCTACTCGGAGAGGCTGAGGGCAGGAGAATTGCACTTGAACCTGGGGTGGATGTTGCAGTGGGCCAAGAGATTCGTGGCCCATTGCACTCCAGCCTGGGCGTGACAGAGCGAGACTCTGCTAAAAATAAAGGCAGTATAGATGTAAAAAAAACTGAAATTTAAGAAGAAGACATAAAGAGAAAAATCTTGGTGGCTTGGATTAGGCAAAGATTTCTCTCTTTTTTTTTTTTGATTTTTGAGATGGGTTTTTGCTCTTGTTGCTCAGGCTGGAGTGCAATGGCACTCGGATCTTGGGCTCTCTGCAACCCTCTGACTCTCAGGTTCAGGTGATTCTCTTTCCTCAGCATCCCAAGTAGCTGGGATACAGGCATGCACTACCATGCCTGGCTAAGTTTTGTATTTTAGGTGTGAGCCACTGTGCCTAGCCTGGGGCAAACTTTCTTTAGATATGAAACCAAAAGCACAGTTGATTAAAATAATTAAATTCATATTAATAAGCAGCCTTTTCAAAATTAGAAATCCTTAATTGTATGTGACAAATAGGGAGAAGCGTGAAAAATTGGAGAGCGCAGGGTGAACGCATGTCCTTAGTGAGACATAACCACAGGAGATGGACAGCTGTTCAGTCATCCCTGTTCCTCTTGTCATAATATCAAGTTTGAGTCTTCCATAAATTTTGTTACCTTTATAAATTTTCAGTGTCATTCTAGACTTCAATTCTAGTATTAAAAACTCTGATGATTTTAAGTCTTTAATTTTTCCTTCTGTAAATTGTGTTCTCACAATTTTGACTTGTGATCTAGTGTTCTGTTATGATTATTGTCCTAGGACCATGCATCAGGGCAGCGAAGTCGCTCAGACTCTTGCTGTATTGCGGAGGTAGGCCCTTCTCTCTCTTACAGATCCTCATGTCCTCTAGTGTTCCAGGACAGGCCTACACTGTCTCATGGGAAATATTCTTCCTTGCTGAATGTTGTTTGGTATTTTATTGAACTCTGGCAGGCTGCTCAGCACAACGGAGGCAGACTAGATAGGAGGCCCCTGTGGGAGCCTGAGTAGATCACTGGGTTTCCAGGCTTTCTGATGCAGGTTGTACATTGGCACTTCCATGACAATATAATTTCCTTTCTCTGTCTGACTGCCCATATCTTTCCCCAGTTGCAGCCTTTCAGGCTCTCTCATTACACCACTTGTCCCTCTCTAAAACTAAGTTTAAGGGTTTGTGGTTTCTCTATTCCTGGTGGCTAAAGTGGAAGTAAAAGGTTCATTTTATTATTTTTACTTTTTTCTTAAAAATCCATTCTAGGGCTTTGTGAAGGATGTCCATGAAGACTCTGTCCACCAATCTTCTTTTGAAAACAAGTAAGACCTTGGGAATAGAGATCCAGCATACTAGGTCCTAGAAGGAGAGTGGAGAAGAGGGCGGCTGAGGTCCTATGGGCATGTAATAGGTGGGGAGAGCTGAGGGTTTGGTGGGAAACTTTACATGGATCACCAGGAGAGGACAGGCTGAGAATTTGGTGGAGGGTGGGGGCGTTTGGTCAGTATTTAGAGCTAGAAAGAGATGGATGGCACCACTATGGAGCAGAGCCCTGGGGTTAGCCTCTAATTATCCAGATAGGTGGTGAACCACCCGCTGAGGCACATAACCCTTTTGTAAAGAAATGGGAACCATATCAGTCAGAGTGCTTTTCATCTTGTTTCTCTTACAGCTGCAGAGTGAGAACAAATTCCTTTGGAGATGTCCGACTACCACCTCAGGGCTGACTATAATAAGGAGATCCGGAAGTCGGATGAAGTGGAGGTAAGGGCTGTGGAGTACACCCTTTCTAAAATGTACACTTTTTTCCAGGATCTAGGCCTTTCTCTGGTTGATTCATATTCCTTCCTCCCCAACTAAAGCCATATCCAGCCACTAAAGCCATTTTCCAATAGGCTACATGCCTGTGGAAATGTAAAAATGCAGTAGTTCCCCTTTCATTCACTGTTATGATGAGCCAACTCTCAGGGACATCCCCAGTTCAGGGGATTTGCCTTCCTTGTGTAAATAGCATCGAAATCGCAGTGTGCTCTCATTTTTTTTTTTTTTTTTTTTTGAGATGGAGTCTTGCTCTGTTGCCCAGGCTGGAGTGCCAGTTGTGTGATCTTGGCTTACTACAACCTCCGCCTCTTGGTTTCAGCAATTCTTCCACCTCAGCTCCCAAGTAGGCTGGGATTACAGGCACCTCGCCATCATGCCCGGCTAATTTTTGTATTTTTGCAGAGACGAGGTTTTACCATGTTGGCCAGGCTAGTTCTGAACTTCTGACCTCAGGTTATCCATCCACCTCAGCCTCCCAAAGTGCGGATTACAGTGATGAGCCACCATGCCACTGCCATCTCTGATTTTTAATTAGTTCCTTCCTCTGGTTTCCTGTATTCCTTGGTTTAGATGATCCAGGCTGGATGCAGGGCTCACACCTGAAATCCCAGCCACTTTTGGAGGACCAAGGGGGCGATCACTGAGGTGGGAGTTCAAGACCAGCCTGGCCCAATATGGTGAAACCCCATCTCTACTAAAAAATACAAGAAACTCAGCGGGCGTGGTGGCGGGCGCCTGTAATCCCAGCTTACTTGGGAGCTGAGGGAGGAGGGAATCGCTAAACTGGGAATGTGAAGTTGCAGTGAGCTGAGTTGCGCCATTACACTCCAGCCTGGACCAAGAGCAAAACTTCGTCTCAAAAAAGAGAGAGAAGGGAGGAGGGGAGAGAGAAGAGAGAGAGAGAGAGAGGGGGAGGGAGGAAGGACAGGAAGGAAGAAGGAAGGAAGGGAAGGAAGGAAAGGAGGAAGGAAGAAAAGAGAATGAGAGGAGAGAAGGGGAGAAAAAGGAGTGCATCCAAATATCTTTTTTTTTTTTTTCTTTTTGAGACAAAGTCTCACTCTGTTGCTCAAGCTGGAGTGCAGTGGCGCGATTATGGCTCACTGCAACCTCCACCTCCCAGGTTCAAGTGATTCTCCTGCCTCAGCCTCCCAAGTAGCTGGGATTACAGGCTCACACCACCAGGCCAGCTCATTATTTTTTTTTTGAGACAGAGTCTCGCTCTGTCGCCCAGGCTGGAGTGCAGTGGCCGGATCTCAGCTCACTGCAAGCTCCGCCTCCCGGGTTCACGCCATTCTTCTGCCTCAGCCTCCCGAGTAGCTGAGACTACAGGTACCTGCCACCTCGCCCGGCTAGTTTTTTGTATTTTTTAGTAGAGATGGGGTTTCACCATATTGGCCAGGCTGGTCTTGAACTCCCGACCTCACCATGTTAGCCAGGATGGTCTTGATCTTGTGACTTTGTGATCCGCCTGTCTCGGCCTCCCAAAGTGCTGGGATTACAGGCTTGAGCCACTGTGCCTGGCCGGGCCGGCTAATTTTTGTATTTTTGTTTTTTGGTTTTTTTTGAGATGGAGTCTCGCTTTGTCACCCAGGCTGGAGTGCAGTGGCGGGCGTGATCTCGGCTCACTGCAAGCTACGCCTCCTGGGTTCACGCCATTCTCCCGCTTCAGCCTCCTGAGTAGCTGGGACTACAGGCGCCCTCCACCACGCCCAGCTAATTTTTTTTTGGTATTTTTAGTAGAGACAGGGTTTCACCATGTTAGCCAGGATGGTCTCGATCTCCTGAGCTCGCGATCCACCCACCTCAGCCTCCCAAAGTGCTGGGATTACAGGCGTGAGCCACCACGCCTGGCCAATTTTTGTGTTTTTAGTAGAGATGGGGTTTCACTCTGTTGGCCAGGCTGGTCTTGAACTCCTAACCTTGTGATCTGCCTGCGTTGGCCTCCCAAGGTGCTGGGATTACAGGCGTGAACCACCACGCCTGGCCATCCCAAATATCTTGTTGGGTTTTTTTTTGAGACAAGTTTTCATTCTGTTGCCCGTGCTGAAGTGCAGTGGTGCAATCATAGCTCACTGCTCACTGCTCAGGCTCAACCTCCCAGGCTCAAGTGATCCTCCCATCTCGGCCTCCTGAGTAGTTAGGACTGCAGGAGTGCACCACCACAACTGCCTCTTTTTTGTTTTCTTTTTGAGACAGTGTCTTGCTCTATCACCTAGGCTGGAGTGCAGTGCTACAATCTCAGCTCACTGCAACCTCTGCCTCCTAGGTTCAAGTGATTCTCTTGCGTCAGCCTCTTGAGTAGCTGGAAGTACAGGCATGTGCCACCACCCCTGGCTAATTTTTGTATTTTTAGTAGAGGTGGGGTTCTGCTATGTTGGCCAGGCTGGTCTTGAACTCCTGACCTCAGGTGATCAGCCCACCTCAGCCAAAGTGCTGGGATTATGGGCGTAAGCCACTATGCTTGGCCTCTTGTTTTTTTGTTTTTTTCTTTGTTTTTGGTGGAGATGGGGTCTCACTATGTTGTCGTTGCCCAGACCATTCTTGAGAACTCCTGTGCTCAAGAGATCCTCCTACCTTGGCCTCCCAAAGTGCTGGGATTATAGGCGTGAGCCACTGTGTCCAGTAACCCCAAATATCTTAATGGTTATTCTATTGTTTACGTTGCCTAAGCTGGTCTTGAACTCCTGGGCATAAGCATTCCTTTTGCCTCAACCTCCCAAAGCACTGAGATTACGGGTGTGAGCCCCACCATGCCTGGCCTCCTCATCCCTTTCTTTTTTTTTTTTTTGAGACGGAGTCTCGCTCTATCGCCCAGGCTGGAGTGCGGTGGCCGGATCTCAGCTCACTGCAAGCTCCGCCTCACGGGTATACGCCATTCTCCTGCCTCAGCCTCCCGAGTAGCTGGGACTACAGGCGCCCGCCACCGCGCCCAGCTAGTTTTTTGTATTTTTTAGTAGAGACGGGGTTTCACGGTGTTAGCCAGGATGGTCTCGATCTCCTGACCTCGTGATCCACCCATCTCGGCCTCCCAAAGTGCTGGGATTACAGGCTTGAGCCACCGCGCCCGGCCGCTCATCCCTTTCTTGATACTTTTGGGTGGTCTTCAATATCTCTTTGATTCTCTACTTTTCTTTAGGTTTATTCTCGAGCCAATGAACAGGAACCTTGTGGCTGGTGGCTGGCCCGGGTGCGGATGATGAAGGGAGATGTGAGTGACTGGGAATGCCTTTGGAGAACTACTGAAACAAATATTTTATTCTTAGAAAGTTGCTCAGGTCATCCACAACTTCTCCTTTTTTACCATATGCCAGTTCTATGTTATTGAATATGCTGCCTGTGATGCCACCTACAATGAAATTGTTACCCTGGAGCGACTTCGGCCAGTTAATCCCAATCCCCTTGCAACCAAAGGCAGCTTCTTCAAGGTTACCATGGCTGTGCCCGAGGATCTGAGAGAAGCGTGAGTGTTAAGGATGGTGGGAATGAGGGCCCTCTTTACAGCCCTAATCTCTGGCTTTATTTCTTCCAGGCATCACTCCCACTTTGCTGTTTTCTCTGTTGTTCCCCTGGCCCTCTAGAGCCCTTCTTGCTAAGAAGACACTCCGTTTATTTTCCCATCCTTGTTCTTTAACTGTGGTCCCTCTTCTTTTCTTAAGCACTCAGCCCTGCTCCTCTGATTTTTTTTTTTTTAAATAGAGACAGGGTCTCACTATGTTGCCCATGCTAATCTTGAACTCCTGACCTCAAGTGATCATCTTGCCCTAGCCTCCCAGAGTGCTAGGATTACAGGTGCAAACCACCATGCCCGGCCTCCCCAGAGCCCCTCACTGTACTCTCTGTATTCTGCCCTCTGAGTACTTTTTTCCTTTGCAGCTGCTCCAATGAAAACGTCCATAAAGAGTTCAAGAAAGCCCTGGGAGCCAACTGCATCTTTCTCAACATCACAAACAGTGAGCTCTTCATTCTGGTGAGTTTATTCTGCCTGAATTTCACATAAGCCCTTTGAACATTTTTTCTTTTTCCCCTTTTAACCCCTTTGCAGAAAGGAAAGGGCTTAAATGTGCTTATATTTATTTGTCAGAGAGGACTGTGTTGCTCCTGACTCCTACAGGCCGAGGTAGCCCTACCTTTTTTTTTCTTTTTTTTTGAAACGGAGTCTCACTCTTGTTGCCCAGGCTGGAGAACAATGGCACAGTCTCGGCTCACTGCAACCTCTGCCTCCCGGGTTCAAGCAATTCTCCTGCCTCAGTCTCCCGAGTAGCTGGGATTACAGGTGTGCGTCACCATGCCTGGTTATTTTTTTTTTTTTTTTTTTTTTGAGGTGGAATCTCACTCTGTCGCCCAGGCTGGAGTGCAGTGGTGTGATCTTGGCTCACTGCAACCTCTGCCCTCCGAGTTGAAGCGATTCTCCTGCCTCAGCCTCCTGAGTAGCTGGGATCACAGGCACCTGCCACCTCGTCCGGCTAATTTTTTTTTGTATTTTTAGTAGAGACAGGGTTTCACCATCTTGGCCAGGCTGGTCTTGAACTCCTGATCTTGTGATCCACCCGTCTCGGCCTCCCAAGTTCTTGGATTACAGGCATAAGCCACCGCACCCGACATGCCCAGCTAATTTTTGTATTTTTAGTAGAAACAAGGTTTCACCATATTGGTCAGGCTAGTCTTGAACTCCTGACCTCATCATCTGCCCACCTCAGCCTCTCAAAGTGCTGGGATTACAGGCGTGAGCTACCATGCCTGGCCTCTGACCTTTTTTTTTAAACCTGATAATCATGTTGCCATCTGGGTTGGAGACCCTCTCTTGATACTTGGACTTTCAGTAATAGAGTATGTAGCTCTCACCTTATGCTTGCTCTTTGCTTTCTCTCTAAACCATTGTCCTTCAGTACCTGGATAGTCAGCCTTTGTGGGACTGACAGTGAGTCTCCTCCTTCCTAGCATCATTTCTCTTTTTTTTTTTTTGAAGACAGAGTATTGCTCTGTCACCAGGCTAGAATGCAGGGGCACAGTCTCAACTCACTGCAACCTCCGACTCCCGGGTTCAAGCGATTCTACTGCCTCAGCCTCTGGAGTAGCTGGAATTATAGGCATGCACCGCCACGCCCGGCTAATTTTTGTATTTTTAGTAGATACAGGGTCTCACCCTGTTGGCCAGTCTGGTCTTGAACTCCTGACCTCGTGATCCGCCTGCCTCAGCCTCCCAAAGTGCTGGGATTACAGGCATGAGCTACCACGCCCAGCCTGCTAGCTTCATTTCTCAACCCCTTTCCCGGGATTTAGGCATCCTGATTTCTAGTCCCTGGCTCTCCCTCAGTGTTTATTCCAAGCCAGTTTTAATGACTTTCCCACTGGTTTTCTCGCAGTCAACCACAGAAGCCCCTGTGAAGCGAGCATCTCTGCTGGGTGATATGCATTTCCGAAGCCTGCGCACCAAACTGCTACTTATGTCCCGCAATGAAGAAGCTACCAAGCACCTAGAGGTAACTTTTAGCTCCTTTTCCTCCTGCTGAAGGTATTGTCTTCCTCCCTTCCTACCCTGTCCTCCATCCATGCTCTTGTGTTTACAGAACAAAGACTAAGGCTTTTTCTGGGCAATTAAACCTGGTTCAGCTATTATTTTATCTCAGACTCCTCCAGATGACAGAGCTCTATCATGTTATAGTGCAATTATTTTCAAATTTCTTTTAACCAATTTTTTATAATTTTTTTGAGACAGAGTCTCGCTCTGTCGCCTAGGCTGGAGTGCAGTGACACAATCTCGGCTCACTGCAACCCCCACCTCCTGTGTTTAAGCAATTCTCATGCCTCAGCCTTCTGAGTAGCTGGGATTACAGGCGTGCGCCACCACACCCGGCTAAGTTTTGTATGATTAGTGGAGATGGGATTTTGCCATGTTGCCCAAGCTGATCTCGTACTCCTGACCTCATGTGATCCACCCACTTCGGCCTCCCAAAGTGCTGGGATTACAGGTGTGAGCCACCACACCTAGCCGATGGCATCCTGTTTTTTTTTTTTTTTTTGAGACGGCGTCTCGCTCTGTCGCCCAGGCTGGAGTGCAGTGGCCGGATCTCAGCTCACGGCAAGCTCCGCCTCCCGGGTTTACGCCATTCTCCTGCCTCAGCCTCCTGAGTAGCTGGGACTACAGGCGCCAGCCACCTCGCCCGGCTAGCTTTTTTTTGTATTTTTTTAGTAGAGACGGGGTTTCACCGTGTTAGCCAGGATGGTCTCGAACTCCTGACCTCGTGATCCGCCCGTCTGGGCCTCCCCAAGTGCTGGGATTACAGGCTTGAGCCACCGCGCCCGGCACCGATGGCATCCTTTTTGATGAAATTAAATGTTACTTGGAACCACAGTGCATAAAATAATCAGTCAGAGCAGCTCTGTCTGAAAGTGGAAAGTGGACATGGCTCTTACCTCCACCAACACCCCCAAATCACCTGTGGAAACCAAACTACTTTGCAGGATATATTTGAGAACCATATGGACACTGGGCGTACCACTGGACTTGGAATGCTAAGTCTTGTCAAATAATTGTCTTTTGGCAAATAATTTCATTACGCTGAGATTTATCTTCATCTGTGCCAGTGAGGTCGGTAGGCTAGAGTGTTTCATTTTTTAAATTTTATATTTAAAATATTTTTTCTGGCCGGGCGCGGTGGCTCAAGCCTGTAATCCCAGCACTTTGGGAGGCCGAGACGGGCGGATCATGAGGTCAGGAGATCGAGACCATCCTGGCTAACACGGTGAAACCCCGTCTCTACTAAAAAGTACAAAAAACTAGCTGGGCGTGGTGGCGGGCGCCTGTAGTCCCAGCTACTCAGGAGGCTGAGGCAGGAGAATGGC
>NW_016814433.1:3058216-3070741 GCF_001698545.2 Rhinopithecus bieti | reverse complement strand
AAACAAATAAAATAAAATAAAATAAAATAAAATAAAATAAAATAATAAAATATTTTTTCTGTTTGTTCATTCTCACAACTTAATAGGTAAACTAGAACATTTCTTTTATTCTTTTTTGGTTTTTTTTCAAGAGGGAGTTTCTCTCTTGTTGCCCAGGCTGGAGTGCAATGGCATGAGTTCGGCTCACTGCAGCCTCCACCTCCTTGGTTCAAGCCATTCTGCTGCCTCAGCCTCCTGAGTAGCTGAGGTTACAGGCATGTACCACTGTGCCTGGCTAATTTTTGTGTTTTTTAGGGGAGACAGGGTTTCACCATGTTGACCAGGCTGGTCTCGAACTCCTGACCTCAGATGATCTGCCTAACTCGGTCTCCCAAAGTGCTGGCATTGCAGGCGTGAGCCACTGTGCCCAGCCTCGTTTTTTCTTTTTCTTTTCTTTTCTTTTTTGAGACAGGGTCTCACTCCCATTGCCCAGGTTGGAGTAACATGGCTCACTGCAGCCTTGACTCCCCAGGTTCTGGTGTTTCTCCTCCCTCACCCTCCTCAGTAGCTGGAATTACTTGCGTGTGCCACCATGCTCAACGAATTTTTTTTTTTTGGATGGAGACTTGCTCTGTTGCCCAGGCTGGAATGGAGTGGTGCAGTCTTGGCTCACTGCAACCTCCACCTCCCAGATTCTAGCAAATCTCCTGCCTCAGCCTCCCAAGTAGCTGGGATTACTGGCGCCTACCACCACACCCAGCTAATATTTTTATTTTTAGTAGAGATGAGGTTTCACCATGTTGGCCAGGCTGGTCTTGAACTCCTGACCTCAGGTGATCCACCTGCCTCAGCCTCCCAAAGTGCTGGGATTACAGGCGTGGGCCACTGTACCCAGCCTAATTTTTTTTTTTTTTTTTTGAAATGTAATCTTGCTGTGTCGCTCAGGCTGGAGTACAGTGGCATGATCTCGGCTCACTGCAACCTCTGCCTCCTGGGTTCAAGCAGTTCTCCCTCCTCAGTCGCCCGAGTAGCTGGGATTATAGATGCCCACCACCATGTCCAGCTAGTTTTTGTATTTTTAGTAGAGTTGGGGTTTCACTATGTTGGCCAGGCTCGAACTCCTGACCTCAGGTGATCTACCACCTCCCAAAGTGCTGGGATTACATGAGCCACTGTGCCTGGCCAATTTTTTGTATTTTTAATAGAGATGTGGTTTTGCCATATTGCCCAGGCTAGTCTTGAACGTATTTTTGTGTTTTTTTTTTTTTTTGAGACAGGGTCTCGCTCTGTTGCCCAGGCTGGAGTGCAGTGGTGTGATCTCGGCTCACTGTAAGCTCCACCTCTTGGGTTCATGCCGTTCTGCTGCCTCAGCTCCCCGAGTAGCTGGGACTACCGGCGCCCGCCACCATGCCCGGCTAATTTTTTTGTATGTTTTTTTAGTAGAGATGGGGTTTCACTGTGTCAGCCAGGATGGTCTCGATCTCCTGACTTCGTGATCCACCTGCCTCGGCCTCCCAAAGTGCTGGGATTACAGGCATGAGACACCATGCCGGGCTGAACGTTTTTTTTTTTTTTTTTTTTTTGAGATGGAGTCTCACTTTATCACCCAGGCTGTAGTGCAATGGCCTGGTCTCAGCTCACTGCAACGTCCGCCTTCCGGGTTCAAGCAATTCTCCTGCCTCAGCCTCCCAAGTAGTTGGGACTACAGGTATGTGCCACCACACCTGGCTAATTTTTGTATTTTTAGTAGTGATGGGGTTTCACTATGTTGGCTAGGCTGGTCTCAAACTCCTGACTTCATGATCCACCTGCCTTGGCCTCCCAAAGTGCTGGGATTACAGACATGAGCCACTGTGCCCGGCCCTGGTCTTGATCTTCTAGACTCAAGAGATCCACCTGCCTGTATCTCCCAAAGTGCTAGGATTACAGGTGTGACCCACCACACCCAGCCTATACTAGAATATTTCTTTTTAAGGGTGGGTGCGGTGGCTCACGCCTGTAATCCCAGCACTTCAGTACTTTGGGGGGCTGACGCAGGCGGATCACCTGAGATTGGGAGTCGAGACCAGGCTGGTCAACATGGTGAAACCCCATCTTTACTAAAAAGACAAAAATCAGGTGGGCGTGGTGGCACACGCCTGTAATTTCAGCTACTCGGGAGACTGAGGCAGGAGAATCACTTGAATCTGGGAAGTAGAGGTTGCAGTGAGCCAAGATTGCGCCATTGCACTCCAGCCTGGGTGACGAGTAAAACTCTGTCTCAAAAAAAAAAAAAAAAAGGATATGGCTGGGCGCGGTGGCCCACACCTGTAATCTCGACACTTTGGGAGGCTGAGGAGGGCGGATCACCTGAGGTTGGGAGTTCAAGACCAGCCTGGCCAACATGGTGAAACCCCATCTCTACTAAAAATACAAAAATTAGCCAGGTGTGGTGGCAGGCGCCTGTAGTCCCAGCTACTCGGGAGGCTGAGGCAGGAGAATCGCTTGAACCTGGGAGGCAGAGGTTGCAGTGAGCCGAGATCACACCATTGTACTCCAGCCTGGGCAACAAGAGTAAACTGCATCTCAAAAAAAAAAAAGGATATTTCTTTTTTTGTTGTTTTTTTGTTTGTTTGTTTGTTTTTTGAGATAGCGTCTCTATCGCCCAGGCTGGAGTGCAGTGGCACTATCTTGGCTTACTGCAACCTCCAACTCCCAGATTGAAGCAATTCTCCTGCCTCATCCTCCTGAGTAGCTGGGATTACAGGTGTGTGCCATCGCACCTGGCTAATTTTTGTCTTTTTTTAGTAGAGATAGGGTTTCACCATGTTGGCCAGGCCGATCTCGAACTATGGACCTCAAGTGATCCACCCGCCTCAGCCTCCCAAAGTGTTGGGATTACAGGTGTGAGCCACCACGCCTAGCCTGACTAGAGTATTTCTATGAGATCTTTTTGAATTCTGACATCCTATAATTGTCAGATTCCCTTTCCTTGATAGTATAACATTCTAAGTGAGTAGGGTGTGTGTGTTTGAATACCCATTTCCATTTATCACGTGAATTGATCTTTTTGGGAGGCTTTTTTCTGTGGCTGTGCAATTTCTGGGTCATGATAATCTTTGACTTCTTCAGGGATCCTGCTCAGGGCACTGGCAGGAAAAATTCACCATTACCTTCAGATGATACAAACTTTATTTTTTGTTTTTGTTTTTTGTTTTGAGATGGAATCTCAGTCTGTTGTCCAGGCTGGAGTGTATGTAGTGGGAGGATCTCAACTCATTGCAGTCTCTACGCCCCAGGATCAAGTGACCCTCTCACGTCAGCCTTTGGGTGGGTGGGATTAGAGGTGTACGCCACCATACTTGGCTAATTCTTTCTTTCTTTTTTTTTTTTTCTGAGACAGAGTTTCCCTCTTTCACCCAGGCTGGAGTGCAATGGCGCAATCTCTGCTCCCTGCAACCTCTGCCTCCTAGGTTCAAGCGATTCTTGTGCCTCGGCCTCCTGAGTAGCTCAGATAACAGGCATGCGCCCCCACATCTGGCTAATTTTTGTTTTTTTAGTAGAGACGGTGTTTCACCATGTTGCCTAGGCTGGTTTTGAACTCCTGACCACAGGTGATCCACCTGCCTTGGCCTCCCAGAGTATTGGTATTACAGGCATAAGCCACTATACACAACCCTAATTTTAGTATTTTTAGTAGAGACGGAGTTTCACCATGTTGGCTAGGCTGGTGACGAACCCCTGGCCTCAAGGGATCCCCTTGCCTTGGCCTCCCAGAGTGCTGGGATTATAGGCATGAGCCATCGCACCGGCCTATTTTATTTTATTTTTTTATTTTTATTTTTATTTTTATTTATTTATTTATTTTTGAGACGGAGTCTGGCTCTGTCGCCCAGGCTGGAGTGCAGTGGCCGGATCTCAGCTCACTGCAAGCTCCGCCTCCCAGGTTTATGCCATTCTGCGGCCTCCGCCTCCCAAGTAGCTGGGACTACAGGCGCCTGCCTCGTCGCCCGGCTAGTTTTTTGTATTCTTTAGTAGAGACGGGGTTTCACCGTATTAGCCAGGATGGTCTCGGATCTCCTGACCTTGTGATCCGCCCGTCTCGGCCTCCCAAAGTGCTGGGATTACAGGCTTGAGCCACCGCGCCCGGCCTATTTTTTAATTTTTTGAGATGGAGTCTCGCTCTGTTGTCCAGGCAGGAGTGCAGTAGTGCGATCTCAGTTCACTGCAACCTGTGTAGTTAGCGCAGAGTGAGCAAAGAGAGACTGATACAAAATTTTGTCAGACAGTAAGTAGATCATGTAAGACATGTACGGTAGGCTGAGGGGGATTTTATTGTGCATATACTGAGAAGCCATTGAGTTAACAGTGCCTTCTGTCTTTTTTTTTTTGGAGATGAAGTCTTGCTCTGTCGCCCAGGCTGGAGTGCAGTGGTGTGATCTCGGCTCACTGCAAGCTCCGCCTCCTGGGTTCAACTGATTCTCCTGTCTCAGCCTTCCAAGAAGCTGGGACTACAGGCACCGGCCACCTCACCCGGCTGATTTTTTTGTATTTTTTTTTTTTAGTAGAGACGAGGTTTCATCGTGTTAGCCAGGATGGTCTCGATCCCCTGACTTCGTGATCCACCCACCTTGGCCTCCCAAAGTGCTAGGATTACAGGCGTGAGCCATCACGCTCGGCCAAAAGTGCCTTGTTTTAAACTCTTGTTTCAATGATAGATTGAAAGGGGAGCAAGATCGGAAGCAGGAACAGAGCACAGTAGTCCAGGTGAGAAACTTGAACTGGAGTGCTAAAGGAAGAGAGAGAGAGTGGTTTTATGTAGGATACATTTTACAAGTAAAACCAGCAGGACTGACAGGCTCTGTGATACTGAGAGAGACATATTTGGTCTCCTGACCAGGCTCCTGGCATTCCACTTGTAAAACCCTTGGAATCTCCAGTGATGTGTGTTTTGTATGCTGATGAGTTGATTCATGGCTAGCCCCTCTAGGTGGCTTCATGATTAGAGGGTTGGAACGTTCAGCCTCACCCCCACCAGCTTCCTGGGAGTGGAAAGGGGCTGAAGGTTAAGGCAATCACTGGTGGTCAGTGATGTAATCAGTCATGCCCAGTAGTGAAGCCTCTTTAAGAACCTGGAAGCGGCCGGGCGGGGTGGCTCAGGCCTGTAATCCCAGCACTTTGGGAGGCCGAGGTGGGCAGATCACGAGGTCCAGAGTTCAAGACCAGCTTGGCCAGCATGGTGAAACCCTTTCTCCACTAAAAAAAAACAAAAAAAAGGGAGGCAGAAGTTGCAACGAGCAGAGATCACGCCACTGCACTCCAGCCTGGGTGACAGACCCCAAATAAAAAGAAAAAAAAAAAAGAAAACCCAGCTGTTCTGCAGGCTTATCTAGAAGACTCTTAAAAGTCATTGTAGATCACTTCCTCTCCCTTCCTAATGTAGTGATTTTGAACACTCAACTTAGTTTCTTTTTCCAACTTTCTCTTCTTGCCTGGTGTAAATCCTTGCTATAATTCAGTCCTATCCAACTTGGAAGTGGGAAGTAGTGTATTGCAATCAAGGAATATCTCCTTTCAGATATTATTTCTATTTGGTGCTTACAACATGGGATTTACTCTTCTAAAACCTTTCTGTCTTCCTGCCCCTGAACCCAGGGGTTCCTCTAAGGACTGATTGAGAAATGAAGTGAAAGCCTGGTGTTCTATAGGCACGTTTTCTGTTTTTCTTAACCCTTCACTTTTTTTTTTTTTGAGACGGAGTCTTTTTCTGTCACCAGGCTGGAGTGCAGTGGCATGATCTTGGCTCATTATAACCTCTGACTCCCTGATTCGAGCGATTCTCCTGCCTCAGCCTCCCAAGTAGCTGGGATTATAGGCACACCCCACCACGCCCAGCTAATTTTTGTATTTTTAATAGAGATGGGGTTTCACCATGCAATCTCCTGACCTCGTGATCTGCCCGCCTCAGCCTTCTGAAGTGCTGAGATTATAGGCGTGAGCCAACTGTGCATGGCCTACCCCTCACTTTTTACTTAAGTTGTTGGGTTTTATGTGGGGATGAGTTGATATCCGTTTGGTTAAGGTAAGAGTTCCTTACACTTATATGTACCTTGTGAGAAGTACTTTCATACCAGCCTCGTCTAATCCTCTTGCTAGTCTTGAGAATAAGATAAGTTGGATATAATCACTTAGCAGATGACAGAAGAGGCAGCGTGTGTTTTAAGATCACACAGATAGATACTGTTAGGGATAGATACTCTTAGGGCCAAATCCAGAACTTCGGTGGGTCTCAGTCCAAACTCTACCCTCTTTACCTTTCCTCCCCCACAAACCATTGGTATTTGGAAGGTAGGGGTGGAATTAAAAGTTCTTGACCTCGGCCAGGCATGGTAGCTCACGCTGGTAATCCCAGCACTTTGGGAGGCTGAGGCGGGTGGATCACCTGAGGTCAGGAGTTTGAGACCAGCCTAGTCAACGTGGTGAAACCTTGTCTCTACTAAAAATACAAAAATTAGCCAGGAGTGGTGGTGGACATCTGTAGTCGCAGCTACTCAGGAGGCTGAGGCATGAGAATCACTTGAACTCGAGAGGCGGAGGTTGCAGTGAGCCAAGATCGCGCCACTGCACTCCAGCCTGGGCGACAGAGCGAAACTCCATCTCAAAGGAAAAACAAAAAGTTCCTGACCTTTCCACACAGGTCCTGGTGGTCAGCGGACTCCAGAGCGGTTCTAGCTTTCTATTAATATCACATAGTTTTCCTTATTTAAGTTATGCTAAGGGTCATGTGCCTGGGACTGTGTTCTGAGATTCTACCACTATGATTCCTACAGTGACTTTTCCTTTCAGACAAGCAAACAGTTGGCAGCAGCCTTCCAAGAGGAGTTCACAGTGCGAGAGGACCTGATGGGACTGGCAATTGGGACTCACGGTGCCAACATCCAGCAGGCCCGAAAAGTACCTGGGGTGACTGCCATTGAGTTGGGTGAAGAGACCTGCACTTTCCGCATCTATGGGGAGGTCAGCAAAGGATGTCTTTCTTCTGGGTCTCTTAGGGGATAGAGGGAAGAGAGGCCGAAGTAGAAAATAAGCCTCAGGCTGGGCACAGTGGCTCACACCTGTAATCTCAGCACCTTGGGAGGTTGAAGTGGGAGGATCACTTGAGCCTAGGAGTTTGAGACCAGCCTGTGCAATATAGTGAGACCCAATCTCTACAAAAATTTAAAAATTAGCTGAAAGTGGTGGTGCGTACCTATAGTCCCAGGTACTTGGGAGGCTGAAGTGGGAACATGGAGGGGAGGATTGCTTGAGCCTGGGAGTTTGAGACCAACCTGGGCAACATAGAGAGACCCTGTCTTTACCCCCAAAGAAAACCAAAAAACAAAAAACGTTAACTGAGTGTGGTGGCATGCATCTGTGGCCCCAGCTACTTGGCTACTTGGGAGGCTGAGGCAAGAGGATCACTTGAGCCTAGAAAGTCGAGGCTGCAATACACCATGATGGTGCCACTGAACCAACCTGGGCAACATAGTCAATAGAGTGAGACCAAAAAATAACAAAAATAGACCAGATCTCTGTCGCCCAAGCTTGTCTGTTATTAACTCCTGGCCTCAAGGAGTCCTCCCTTAGCCTCCCAAACTGTTGAGATTACAGGTGTGAGCCACTGTGGCTGGCCAAGGTCCTCTGTTTTTTTTTGTTTTTTTTTTAAAGTTATTTGTTTGTTTAATGTATTTTTTTATGAGACGGAGTCTAACTCACTCTGTTGCCCGGGCTGGAGTGTAGTGGCATAATCTCAGCTTATTGCAATGTCCACCTCCTGGGTTCAAGAAAGTCTTCTGCCTCAGCCTCCTGAGTAGCTGGGATTACAGACGTGAGCCACCATGCTTGGCTGATTTTTTGTATTTTTAGTAGAGATAGCGTTTCACCATATCGCCCAGGCTAGTCTTGAACTCCTGACCTCAAGTTATCCGCCTGCCTCAGCCTCCTAAAGTGCTGGGATTACAGGCCTGAGCCACCTCACCCAGCTGGTCTTCTGTTTTAGTAACAACTCCCCACTGTTCTTCCTTTAGACTCCCGAGGCTTGCCGACAGGCCCGAAGCTACCTTGAGTTTTCTGAGGACTCAGTGCAAGTGCCCAGGAACCTGGTTGGTGAGTTGGTGGCGTGTATATACAGTTAGAGATCAGAATCAAGATTCTCTACAGTGATTCTGAGCTTGTATCCAGAATTGGCACCTCCCTATGGACTTTCAGTTTCACAAGGACAGAGAAACAGTCTGTAATGGGAGTGATAAAAATGAAATAATAAATTTCTAGGGATTGTAACATTTTGTCCTGTAAAAACACATCAGAAATCTAGAAGCAGGAGAATGAAGTAAATGGAATCCATATAAAGCAAATGAGGCTGGAAGATGGTTTATCAGCTTTATTCTTATTTCCTTAAAAAAAAAAAAAAAAAAGGCTTAATTCCTCCTTTACTTATTCCAGGCAAAGTGATTGGGAAGAATGGGAAAGTGATCCAGGAGATTGTGGATAAATCTGGTGTGGTGAGGGTTCGAGTGGAAGGGGATAATGACAAGAAGAACCCCAGGGAGGAGGTATGGGTACGGGGCAAGTGGGCATAGAGATTGGTTTCCAGAAGTAAATGGGATTGTCCTCTGAGGGCTGGGATTGTCCTTTGAGAGGGTGGAGTACCGAAACTTGTTTAACCCTAGTAGATTTAGAGCCCAGAATGATCCCACTGGGCAGGTTCTCCTAGGACACTGGGCGGGGTTAATCCTTCCATTTCATTTTCCTTTCTGATCCATCATTTCTGCTCTCTGCTCTCCAGGGAATGGTTCCCTTCATTTTTGTTGGCACCCGAGAGAACATCAGCAATGCCCAGGCTTTGCTGGAGTATCACCTTTCCTACCTGCAGGTACCCAGGCTGGGAGAGGACAGAGCTGGGTGTGGGAAGGCTTTGAACTAAGGCGGCTGTGGGGTCAGCTCAGGAATTTTGGTGCTCTGTTTGTCTCTCCATGTAGAACAGAAAACATTTGTGGAAATTTGGGGCCATAGGGTTGGGTCCCAGAATTTTCCTTGTTTAGCCAGTGTCTTCCTTCTCCTTGCATTCCTAAGAGATTAGATATAGAGGAACAGTCAGGGTGGAGAAGCATGAAGAAAGGCACTGATCTTATTTCTCCTTTCGCTTCTTCTTCCGTCTTTTACCCAACCAGGAGGTAGAGCAGCTTCGCTTGGAGAGGTTGCAAATTGATGAGCAGCTTCGGCAGATTGGGCTGGGCTTTCGCCCTCCTGGGAGTGGGCGGGGCAGCGCTGGCAGCGACAAGGCTGGATATAGCACTGATGAGAGCTCCTCCTCCTCTCTCCATGCGACTCGAACCTATGGGGGCAGCTATGGGGGCCGTGGCCGTGGCCGGAGGACAGGCGGTCCTGCCTATGGTGAGACAGCTTGGGAACAGGAGGCAAGGAGTGGCAGGGCTTGTGGGTAGAGGCAGAGGTCTGGATGGAAGTTTGGGGAAATCTGGGATGGAGATGATGAAGAAGTGATTGATTGGCCGGGGGACTTGTGAGTGAGAGGGAGAATTCTTCCAGTTTGGGGGATGTGATGGGTCCTGGGGTAGGATGAATGGCCGTGAATAAATCCCACTGTGTTCTTCAGGCCCCAGCTCAGATGTGTCTACAGCTTCAGAGACTGAGTCAGAGAAGAGAGAGGAACCCAACCGAGCTGGGCCTGGCGACAGGGATCCCCCAACCCGAGGGGAAGAAAGCCGGAGGCGGCCGATCGGGGGCCGGGGTAGGGGACCCCCACCTGCCCCCCGGCCCACTTCGAGATATAATTCGTCATCTATTAGCTCAGGTACCAGACAGCTGGGTTCATGAATATGGGCCAAAAGAAAAGATGATGGGCACCTGAATGCCAACTTCTCCTCTTCTTCCTCTGACCAGTGCTGAAGGATCCAGACAGTAATCCCTACAGCCTATTGGACACATCTGAACCAGAGCCCCCGGTTGATTCAGAACCTGGGGAACCCCCCCCAGCAAGTGCCAGGCGCCGTCGCTCCCGCCGCCGCCGCACTGATGAAGACAGGACCGTCATGGATGGAGGCCTGGAATCAGATGGGCCCAACATGACAGAGAATGGCCTGGGTGAGGGTGTGCCTGGGGTCTGGAAAGTTAGACATGGGTAGGAATCGAGGCTGAGAGGTTAGATGTGTGACTCTGGTTTTTTCCTGCCCTACAGAAGATGAATCAAGGCCTCAACGTCGTAATCGCAGCCGCCGCCGCCGTAACCGTGGTAATCGGACGGATGGTTCTATCAGTGGAGACCGCCAGCCAGGTCAGCCAACTCTGGACACCAGAATCCTTCCTCAGAGCTGAGAGAATGGGATGCTTCCTACCCTGTGAAAATCAGGGGTTCGGGTTCAGTGGGTGTCTTGGGCTGGCTACCAGAATTCCATCTGAAAGTCTTAATCTCCTGCCTTCCCCAGTGACTGTGGCTGACTATATCTCACGAGCAGAGTCTCAGAGCCGCCAGCGGCCACCCCTGGAACGCACTAAACCCTCAGAGGACTCTCTTTCAGGACAGAAGGTAGGCAGGCAAGATGTGATTTACCCCATCCCTTTTTTGTTGTTAATCTGGGGCAGGGGCACAACAAATTTCACAAAGAAATCTCTTACTGAATTGCAGAGGCAGCTGTGTCTGATGGAGTTTAGACTAGTGTAAACTTTCAATAGGATAGAGAGGAAAGTGTGGTTCACATTTTGTGGATCCCAAGTAAGAGAGACTGGATCATGAGGGAACCAACCTCTGGATCACCAAATGCCAGGAGGGCTTGGATGGTAGAAATGTCTCCCACCTGAATTTCTACTCACCACTTCTTGCTTGTCTGTTTTCTTTCCCACTTTTCCCTCAGGGTGACTCTGTCAGCAAGCTTCCTAAGGGCCCCTCGGAGAATGGGGAGCTCTCCGCCCCCTTGGAGTTGGGTAGTATGGTGAATGGGGTTTCATAAAACCTCCAGCCTGCACCCCTCCCTTCTCCATCTCGCTTGCTGCCCAACACCATGGCCCTCACAGGCCCAACTGACCTGCGCTGGAGCTGCTCTTATCTAGGGGGGAGGGGGGTGGCACAGCAGCTTGGGTACCCCCCAACCTCCAGGAGCTAGTGGAGGGGTGTGTAACAGGGTCATACCCCCTCCCTCTTGTCCACCCTACCCCCAGGGTAAGGGGAGCCTCTCTCCTTCCCCATCAGACTGGATGTGCCTTTATCCTCTAATGCCCCAATCTCTCTGAACACCCCCATTCTCCACCTGTTGGTGGGGGGTGCTCCTTGACCCACCCAGATTTGACCGTTCAGGGGGCCTCCCCTGCTATCCCTCCTCCCATCCTGTACCCCCCATTTCTGGGGCCTCATCACTGTGGAAGACGGGGATAGTAAGAGATAAGTGGGTGGGAGGCACGGGGAAGGTTTTGGAGTAGAACCAGGGGTGTGTATGAAGGGGGGTGACAAGGTCCCCCGGGGGAGGGGACCAACCTTGTCTGGTGGATGAGAAGGCGTATTTATTTTTCACTGTACAGTATTTAAAAAGAGAATAAAAAAATCCAAATGGCTCTCTGGCTCCTGTGCCACCTTTGTCCCCAGTTTGGTCCATTTGTTTCTCTAGGACTGACCTGCCCTGACCCCCGGCTCTTGTTTTCTGTTCCTCCACACCTGACTTCTCATTGTCTCTTGTCCCAAAGATGGTCTTACTTCTGGGAATTCCTGCCATTCCTAAACTCCCCAGGCCCAGGCTCTCCCTCCTGGTCCAGAGGAGGGGCTTGTGCCTTGTTGCTTCTCCCTCCCCCAAGTTTGCTGATGGAGGGAGTTGGGCCACTCCTATACCCTGAGTCATGGCACAGGCTAGGCAGGGCTGCCCAGAGCTGGAGCTGTTCCTGCTAGAAGCTGAGAGCCAAGGCAGGCTGCTTAATCCGATTACCTGAGGCCTGGGGCTTGGGCTGGGCCGTTGGGCAGAGTGAGGAGCAGGGTTCCCTGATGGCAGCCTCTGGAGCCTGGGGCCCGGCCTTCTTGGTGGTGTTCTGCCTTCTGGCTCCAGGCTTTTCATCCGGCATGCACATCACAGACCTCTCAACTCTGGGGAGTTGTCCTAGGTTTCCTGGCTCCCCCCTCATGACTCGGAGGACTGAAGATAAAACTTGCCATAATTCAATGGCAGTGGAGAAATCTAGGTTTAGGGACTGGAGTTGGGAGGGCTTAAGTTTTCTCACTTGGGAAAGGGGTTGAATCACGGCCCAAGCACCTGCTGGAATGACTCAGGAAACAAAAATGGTCTCTCTCCTCGGCCTTTCTTGCCCCAGGGGCAGGTCTGGGATTTGAGGAGCAACAGGCGCCAGGAAAGGGTTTGGGTCGGTGGTCCGGGATGCTCCCAAGCTCCTCTCAGCACAACTCAGGCCCTGAGGGCACTTGATCCGCCTGTGCTTGATCCCATTGTGGAAAGAATTGGCTTTAAATTGCCCGTGTTCAGGGAGGGGAGGCAATCAGCAACGGGCTGAAAGACATCAGGTCTTGGGTGGGTGGGG
>NW_016814433.1:3040055-3057958 GCF_001698545.2 Rhinopithecus bieti | reverse complement strand
GGGGGGCGTGGCACCCTGAGGGTGTTGGGGGCTGGGACAAACAGGACACCTGGGTTTACCTACGGGCAGCGGATGTTGGCGCCCTTAAGGAGGTGCAGTCTTCTGGGAGGGCCAGGGGCGGAGTCAGTCTTTAAAAGCTGTTCCCAGGGCTGGCCCGCCTGCCACAAACGCTGAGCCCAGGTGGGAGAGTTCTGGGTCATCCGAGCCTGGCAGCTGCGGGAACTCCGGAGACCACAAAGCGGTTTATGGTTTACCCCCTCCACGGAAGGTCGGTCTGATCGCAGCTGCGGGTCGGGGAGAGGGACCGGGGGGTCCCCCCAGTCAGTAGGCCTCAGAGCAGCACCTTTTCAGTGCCGGGGCATCAGACAGCGGATTTTGCATTCGACTCTCCCCAAAGTGTGCCGAACTGGTTGGAAGCAAAGGCTCTAGTTTAAGCTCTGGGCTTGGGGATAAAATATACTTTTTAAGGACCCAAGTTCCTCGGCAACGACTCCAGACTGGGAAGACCCCTCCATTTTCAGGATCGACGCTTCACGTTGAGGGGAGGGCATTCAGGACGCCCTCTTAAGGCTTCTCCCAACCCATGGCGCTACCGGGCTCCTCACAGGACCAGGCCTGGAGCCTGGAGCCTCCTGCCCCCACGGCTTCTGCGTCTTCATCTTCGGGACCCCAGGAGCGGGAGGGCGCTGGGAGCCCCGCGACCCCCGGGGCGCTGCCCCTGGAGAAGGTGAAGCGGCCCATGAACGCGTTCATGGTGTGGAGCTCCGCTCAGCGCCGCCAGATGGCGCAGCAGAACCCCAAGATGCACAACTCTGAGATCTCCAAGCGCCTGGGCGCGCAGTGGAAGCTGCTGGACGAGGACGAGAAGCGGCCCTTCGTGGAGGAGGCCAAGCGGCTCCGCGCCCGGCACCTGCGCGACTACCCCGACTACAAGTACCGGCCTCGGCGCAAGGCCAAGAGCTCGGGCGCCGGACCTTCCCGCTGCGGACAGGGAAGAGGTAGCCTGGCCGGCGGCGGCGCGATCTGGGGGCCGGGGTACGCAACCACCCAACCTAGCAGAGGCTTTGGGTACAGACCCCCCAACTACTCGACAGCATACCTGCCCGGCAGCTATGGGTGAGTGCCTGGGAAGCGGGCTGAAGACAGAGGGCCCATGCACCCCTCTCCTGGAGCCTTGGTGGGGGCGGATGCCGGAGGACGGGAGCCCACCCAAGCAGAGGCCACTCTTGGCCAAGGTGTGGCGGGCACAGGCCCCAGTACCTCCGGGGCCTGTGTAGGGTGGGGCGGGTCAGGGTTCTCCCAGAGGGCGTTTCCATCTCAGTCTGAAGTTGGTGGCCCTGCAGGGCCCGGTGACGGACCCCAGGATGCGATTGTGTCCTAGTTAGATGCCCTGTTTCCCCGCTGCTTCTGGCCTGTGTGTGACCCAGCTTCCTCTCCCAGCCCCCAGGGCAAGGAGAGGCCAAGCCCATTCTGCCCCTTCCTGGCCTGACTCCCCAGCCCCAAGAGGAAAACAGCCGTGCAGCACGCAAGCCCGCCCGCTCCCGAGCGTGCCCCAACAGGGCCCCGGGCTCTCTATCCCCGGGTCGGCTTCCATGCCTGCTGCGCCCAGCGGGCTGGGTAGCCAGGGCTGGGTGGGTGGCAAGCCCTACCCTGTCTGCCCAGAATTGGTCAGACTCATCTCCAACCCAGGGAAGTGCCCTCTAACCTCTTGTTTCTCTTTGCAGCTCTTCCCACTGCAAACTGGAGGCCCCCTCATCGTGCTCCCTCCCTCAGAGTGACCCTAGGCTTCAGGGGAGCTGCTGCCCCCCTATACCCACTACCTGCCCCCTGGCTCTCCCACTCCATACAGTCCTCCCCTTTCTGGTGCCCCCATGCCCCTAACCCACCTCTAACTCTCATGGACTCAGACCTCACCCGACGTGCCTCATCCTCCTTTTTTAATCCAGCAGCATCCCCTACCCCAGGCTGTCAACCCTTTCTCATGTTGGACTACAGTTCAGACGCCGCCTGCAGTCCTCCCACGAAAGCCAGGGAGAGCCGCACAACATAGTTATATTTTTGGTAGTATTAAACACAGTTTTGTATTATTCAACTGAGTCTCCAGTCTTTATTGTCCCATCTGTTCCCCTCACTGCAGCAGGAACCAGCCCCATCTCCACTCCCTTCCGCCTAGACCTGCCAGAGCAGGAACCTCCTCACCCCACCCTGGGGCCCTGCCTGAGTCATTCTCCGTCCCCCTTCCCCCACCTCAGCACTGGGGTCTGGGAGACAGTCCCAGCCGGGCTGAGGGAGGGAGGGAGCCACAGCCCCCAAGTCCCCTCCACTCCGCCTTCCAGGCTCCATCTTCTAGGGCCAGAAGGGAAGCAGGGAGGCTGGAGGACAGGGTAAAATATTTACCCAGGATAGTGTTAAACAGCTGGAAATTGCTGCTAGAGGAGGAGGCTTGGCTGAATGACTGAGTTAGAAAAGCACTCAAATGTCAAAATTTTGGCTTAGGAGACTCTACCCCCATCCTCTCCTTTTCTAAGGATCTGGATCCATCAACCATTTGTTTCCACTAAAGCCAACCCTGGCTCAGAAAGTCTGCAAATGCAGAGGAATGGAGGATGAGTAAGTCACACCAGCAGGCTGGCTCAGATGGGGAGAACCCTGAGGTTGGGTGAATGAGTGGAAACGGAATGACTCCAGTAGCTGGCTCTACTCCGCCTTTTTCTGCTTGTGGGGAGGCCTTGCATTCCAGTAGAAGAGCAGCTGGGCGGCGATGAGGCCGTTGCAGAGAGAGGAGACCACAAAGGTCCCAGCCATCAGGGGATCTCCAGTTTCCTGGTTGCAAGAGACAGAGCCAGCGTTACCCTTCAGCTTAGCTCAAGAAAGCTTCCCTAACGGACAAAGGATCCTGACGGGGCAGCTTTGGCCCTTAGCTGGGAGAAGAAAGATGAGGTTTTAGTGCCTTCTAGAAGGAAGATGTTGTACCCACCTGAATGGAAGTGAAGATTCGGGCCAGGGAGCCCCCAAACAGCAGGAAGACTGTGATGGCTGAGAGCTGGCCTGTGTGCCCATTGTGGTAATTGGTGGCTGCCTGGAGAAGCTAGGGGAGGAGTTGAGACCTTTGGCTCTGTCACCTGAGCTCCTCCCATACTCCCCCAAGTCCAAAACCCCCACACGTGGACCTTCCACTCTTCCCCTCCACCCTGCCCCCCAACATCTTGTCCCTTGCTCCTGGTACCCACCCTCCCCACCACCACAGCAGGCACATTGGAGGCCTGGAGCAGGGTGACTACAGTCAAGGGCGTCAGAGGTGAGAGAAGCACCAGCAGGACCAGGCTGTAGCAAGCGAGGAAAGCGACACCTAGGGGTGGGGAGACAGGAGTCCTTGTCAATCTCCCAACATCATGTGGCTCTCCCAGGCCTGAGTTCCCAGCAGGGTTCCCAGGAACCACACAGCCTGCTCTTAGGGAAGTCCCCAGCACCTTTCACAGTCTGTCCTCTGTAGTGCATGACCAGGAAGCAGATGGTGATCGTCTGGAGCATCAGGAATAAGGCTTCACCCCAAGAGCTGCAGAGTCAAGAGTTGGGAGGAAGAAAGGCGGGCCTAGAAAGAGGCAGGGAAAGCCTCCATAGCCCATCCATCCAGGGACACCATGCTCTGATCACACTTCTCTACAGCCCCCACACGGGATTGGCTCATTCTCAATCGTGGCCATTCTTAGGATGCTCACCCCTTCTCAAGGTCACCTCCACTGGTGACGATTAGGTTTCTAAAAAGGCTTAAAACTTTCCTGGCCCCTCATCCCTTTTTTTTTGAGACAGAGTTTCAAAAAAAAAACTCCAGATCTTCTTGCACAGGCTGGAGTACAGTGGCACAATCTCAGCTCACTGCAACCTCTGTCTCCCAGGTTCAAGTGATTCTCCTGCCTCAGCCTCCCAAGTAGCTGGCATTACAGGTGCCCACCACCACACCCGGCTAATTTTGTATTTTTAGTAGAGACAGGGTTTCACCATGTTGGCCAGGCTGGTTTTGAACTCCTGACCTCAGGTGATCCACCCACCTTGGCCTCCCAAAGTGCTGGGGTTAAAGGCACGAGCCACTCAGCCTGGCCACTTTCCTGCCCTGTAACCTCCCTCACCTTAATCCCCATTAGAGTTGTGGGTATTACCCTTGGGGAGGAAGGGTGGGCCCCTCACCTGAAGGGGAAGTTGTTAGTGATGCTGTAGACCATGGTCCCAGTCAATGCCACTAGCTCCAGCATTACAGACTGGAGACTCAATCCTTCGGCACTCTTGGCTCCCAGGATTTTAAACACCTGGGGCAGCTTTACTAGGGGAAAGATGAGAAAAGTAGGACTGAGGAGTCTCCATTCTTTTTTTTTTTTTGAGACGGAGTCTCACTCTGTCGCCGGGGCTGGAGTGCAGTGGCCGGATCTCAGCTCACTGCAAGCTCCGCCTCCCGGGTTCACGCCATTCTCCTGCCTCAGCCTCCCGAGTAGCTGGGACTACAGGCGCCCGCCACCTCGCCCGGCTAGTTTTTTGTATTTTTTAGTAGAGACGGGGTTTCACCGTGTTAGCCAGGATGGTCTCGATCTCCTGACCTTGTGATCCGCCCGTCTCGGCCTCCCAAAGTGCTGGGATTACAGGCTTGAGCCACCGCGCCCGGCCGAGTCTCCATTCTTTGGGATGCAACACAACCGCTACAGAATGAACGTCCACACAGTTGACGGCCTCTCAGAACCTCCACCTCAACCCAACAGCAGGAAAGAAAGATAAGAAACATACCGAGAAGTGAGCCAGCCACAATGCCCAGCCCCAGGCCTTTGCTGAGGAGAATCTTGAGGCAGGGGACTGAGGAGAGAAAAAAGGGTAAGCAGACAGGAGATGTCTGAAACTGAGGCCAGGGCTTGAAGCTCCTGTGGGCTCTCCCCAACCCCTCTTACCCACACCACGGTTTTGCATTGTCTTGGGGGGAGGAGGGACGGAGGGCAGCGAAAAAGGCCTGGTCTTTCCTGCTCCAGACCACTATACCTTTTCTTTTTTTTTTTAAGACAGTCTTGCTCTGTCACCCAGGCTGGAGTGCAGTGGCCCAATCTCAGCCCACTGCAGCCTCTGCCTCTCAGGTTCAAGCAATTCTCTTGTCTCAGCCTCCCAAGTAGCTAGGATTACAGGTGCACACCACCATGCCTGGCTAATTTTTGTGTTTTTAGTAGAGACGAGGGTTTCACCATGTTGGCCAGGCTGGTCTCGAACTCCTGACCTCAGATGATCCACCTGCCTCAGCTTCCTAAAGTGCTGGGATTATAGGCTCGAGCTACCGTGCGCTGGGTCCCAGACTATTACTTTCCAAAACAGCTTTTCTGCAATGCCTACCATCTGCCACATCCAATCTTCCCTTCCCTATAAATTAACATCCAAACTTGGCTTGACCTCCACGGCTCTCCATTGCTTCCCCGTATAAAGCTGAGAAATGCCCAGGAGTTTTTTAATCCTTTATCTCCCTTCTCTGGGCCAATGGGTGCCCCATTTCACATGTCTTCTCTCACCAAAGACAAGTATTAATACTTTTTTTTTTTTTTTTTAATTTTGAGACAGAGTTTCACTCTTGTTGCCCAGGCTGGAGTGCAATGGCACGATCTCGGCTCACTGTAACCTCTGCCTCCTGGGTTCAAGAGATTCTCCTGCCTCAGCCTCCCAAGTAGCTGGGATTAACAGGCGCCTGCCACAATGCCCAGCTAATTTTTTGTATTTTTAGTAGAGACGGGGTTTCACCCTGTTGGCCAGGCTGGTCTCAAACGCCTGACCTCAGGTGATCCACCCGCCTCAGCCTCCCAAAGTGCTGGGATTACAGGCGTGAGCCACCGTGCCCGCCCCATACCACTCTTTCTTGAACACTCTGACTGTCCCTGGCCCCTACTCAGGGACTAAACCTTACCCTTTCAGGACTTGCTTTTATGCCCTGGCCATCTACCACTTCTCTAGCCTTGAAGCCTTCCCCTCAAGGAGCTTGGTCCAGTGGGAGTCAGACTCTCACGGGTCATGAATGCGGCTAAAACAAAGTGCCCCACGAGTTCAAGAGAGGTACCATGAACTGACGGGCAGACTGACGCTTCCCAAATGGTCTGACGGTGGGCCTTGTTGTGGAGCTGTCTCGCAATCAGAAAAAGGAAGGGAGGCATATTATTCCGAAATCAGACTATGAGCAAACCTGGAGGCTGGAAAGAAAGCAATCAGGGTGGCGGAGCCTTTGGGGGTGCAATGAAGGCCCAATTCATCAGGGGCTTTAGATTAAGCTTAACCCTGCTAGCGATCTAATAAAGGTTGGCATGATTTGACTTGACTTTTATTTTGTTTTATAAAAGTTGAGTCTTTTCGTCTTTCATTGTCGCTAAAGCACAAACCTCACAAAGAAGTAATTCCACCCGGTCACTTCCCCACTGGTACAAATATGGCGTTCTCCCTCTAAGGGGCCCGAGACACTTCCGCCCCTCTCAGAAGTGACTTCCGCTCAGCTCGGCGTGGCGGCAGTGACTGCCGTCACTTAGTCGCCGATCAAGCCTTGGACTAAGGGTCCACGGTTACTCTAGCAGGACTTGGATTGGATGCTGAATAAAACTCACCGTGAAGCAAGTCCCACTGAACGAAAAGTTGGTCGTAGCATTTCTCAGGTAAAAGAATCGGCACGAGCAGCCGTTTAAGCGGTCCGTCCGCCTCGGCCGCCATATTGCAAAGCTAGCTTCCGCCAGTCTCTCCAGACCGCCATTGACTTTCGTTGCGCGTGCGCGCTGCGGACACTCCGCCTCCCGTTCTTTTCCCGCGGCGAAGCTGGCCCGCCCCCTGCTCCTGGTTCTTTCTGACACTACGCACCCCCGCTCTAGTGGCGTAAAATAAGTCTCAGTCAGGGACCACGTTTTGGACGCGCCCAGCAGTTGGAATTCTAAAGCTTGCCGAAGCTGCACGCCTGCGCAGTTAGATCTCCCACGCCTTTGTTGACGCTTCCAGTTTGGAAGTCAGATTTACACCCCTGCCTTTCTCCGCTCCTCTTGCTGGGCGCCATCTTGTCTTCTCGTGGCACACTCTGTATTGTTCGAAGTTGAGAGAGAAGGAGCCCGAGTCTCCGAGGTGGCGTTGGGTGGGGGCGCCACTAGCTCCAGTTCTCTCGACGTCTCTAGAGGGAAGGGCGCCGGTGGGAGCAGGAGAGTCTGCACCGGGCAGGCCTTCTTAGGTGCCGCGTTGCGCGCAGGGCCCCGTGCTTGCCTCGCCTCGGGTTGGCTCAGGCCTCGGAGCATGAGTGCGCCGGCAACTGCTGGGCCCGGGACAGTGAAGCAGAGGAGGAGGTGGGGGAGGCGAGCCCAGGGCAGGGAAGGGCAACCCTTGAATCACCCGTGGGGCACAGAGCTGGCCGTCTCCGGGAAGCCGAGGCCTGGCGATGCAGCCCCGGGGTTCTCCCCCTCCCCGCTGGCCCGAGGGCGCACCACGTGCTGGGCAGAGACTCCGGCGAGGCCGAGTGGACCCTGCAGCTCCGCTTGGGAAAGGGCACCTTGGACTACCTGGTGGGGGCGTTGTGCTTCGTTACCCAGCGCCGGGATGCCAACCCACGGTGCCCACCCGTGCATCATTCCGCTGTGGATCAGCCCTTTGGCGGCCCCCTCCCAAGTCTGCAAGGTCACACGGATGTCTGCAGGCAGAGGTGGGGCTGCCCTTGTGGGGAAGTCTCTGGCTTTGGAGGCCAGAAGCTTCCTGGGGCTCATACGGCTGGGGGGTGCTGCTCATCCTGCCTCCCAGGGATTGCGCCACAGCCTACTGTAACGGGTGGGACTGGCGCTCACTTGTGGCGCAGGCTGTGGCCATCTGGGAGGCCCTTTCTAGAATCTGGACCTTAGCTGTCCTGAGAATGACACTCCTTACCTCAAATACTGGGGGCATGAAGTTAGGCTTGGCGGGTGGCCCTGTCTAAGGGGCATGCTGTTCCCAGGAGCCCCCAGTGGAGGTCAGAGTACCTACTGCTCCTGCTTGATTCAACCCCTTGCAGGTGGGCTAGGAGCATCCCAGGTGCTGCGAGGGTTTAATCGGGCTCTTCTGCTGGCCCTGAATACGGTGGACAGGACAGGACATTCTCATTGCTCAGGAGCCACTGGCGCTGCCTTTGGGAATGAAATTCCACAGCCTCCCACTCATCGCTTTGTCTGTCTGCTGCATCTGAAACTGTACCAGGGTCAGGAAAAAGGCTGCGGGGGTGAATGGCTCTACCGGCTTGCCAGGGATGGGGTACTGGAGCAGCCAGTGGCCCCAAGAGGAGGAAGGAAGGGAAGCACGGCAGACCCAACACCAGCTGTGCCAGGCTTTGGGGGGTAAACCCATGAGGCATCGTCACACACTGACATTTTCATCCCTCCTCAGCAGCTGCTTCCGGCTCCCCGAGACCCAGCCATGGAAAGCACAAAAAGGCGTGTGACAAGAAACTCATAGCTTTTAATCCTGGCAGGACAAGGAAAACCCCAAGTCAATGATATGCATATATTTTGCTACTCTCCTGCTGGGGGGACAGTTCGTCACATTTAATAAAACTCTCTCCCCTCCCTCCTGCCGACTGCATTATCTCTTATTTATTTATTTATTTGAGATAGTCTGGCTCTGTCGCCCAGTCTGGAGTGCAGTGGCGCGATCTTGGCTCAGTGGCGCGATGTCGGCTCACTGCAACCTCCACCTCCTGGGTTCAGGCAACTCTGCCTCAGCCTCCCAAGTAGCTGGGATTACAGGCCAGCTGGGATTATGCCACCACACCCGGCTAAATTTTTTGTGTTTTTAGTAGAGATGGGGTTTCACCATGTTGGCCAGGCTAGTCTCTAAACTCCTGACCTCCAGTGATCCGTCTACCTCAGCCTCCCAAAGTGCTGGGATTACAGGCATGAGCCATCGCGCCTGGCTCTATTTTAGTCCTTCAAGAAAGGGAAGGAAAATAACTTTGAGACAGTTGCATGTCAAGGAAATAAGGGACCCCCCCCACCACACCCCAACCCCCTCAGTGCCCTGGGGTTTGAAGCAAATGCTCAGAGGGCCTGGTAGGCGGATGGGCGTCTCCGGACGATGCAGAAGGCGATAAGCACCAGGGCAAGGAGGCCAAGAAGGATCAGGCCGATGATGAGAGGCAGCAAGATGGACCGGTCACTGGGGCAGGAGAAACCTGGCGGAAGGATAGGGCAGGTAGGTATTACAGTGACATGGTGGTTGGGATAAAGGTGGGAGGAGGGAATGGGGGGATGCTAGGGAGTAGGAGATTGGTGAGGAGCTCACCACCGCAGTGACTCAGCAGTGACAAAAGGGGGAAACTGGCAGAGTCTTTTAGAGGATGGGAGGACAGCTGCCCTATAGCCAGGACAAGCTGGGAGAGGGAGGAGATTTGGGGGGTTAAGAAGAGAGATGAGTGGCTTGTGGGCCTGGGGAAGGGGTTTTCAGTGCAGTGGGAGGATTCTAGGGGGGAAGGAGTAGGTAGGTCTTACTTTGCCCAAAGACCCCTGTGTGGGGCAGCTGAGCAGCCTGGAGCCTCAGGGAGAGCAGGTCGAGGTGGACAGCTGGTGAAAGAATGATGCTCGAGTTGCTGCAACTGAAGCTCTGGCCCAGGGGTGCTTGGAGATCTCGAAGGGATGCATTCTGAGCCGAGAATGTCCACTCTGGAGGAGTGAGGAAGGGTTAGATCCTATCCGCCTCCCTGGCCCCAGCTTAGTCCTTTCAGGAACCCTGGTGTCTAGTGGTAGCAATGAGAAAGGGAAGGAGGTTACTTACGTGCTGCGTGGGGGAAAGATACGTTGTACTCCACTGCCATGTAGCTCAGGTAGACAACCCTCTGCTGGAGGTCCTGTGGGGCGAACAGGAAAGCAGGTGGCATCCCTCTTCACAGAGGAAGGAGTAGGGTGCGGGATTGGGAGGGGTGGGGCGCTGGGAGGCTGAGTGAGGGGTAAGACTGAGGTCATGGCTATACCTGCATGAATCCAAAGCTGAGGTGTCCATAGGGGAATGAGAGAAGCAGGTGGGGATGGGCACCCTCACAGCTCCCCTGGACCTTGGTTTTGTTGGGGTTCAGTACAGAGATGCCCCAGGCCTGCGGAAGTTAAAGATCAGAAGGTCACAAGATTGCATGCGATGTCAGCCAAGGTTCCCCGTCCCGTCTTCCTTCTTCCCTCTGAGCCTATAGCCAGTCCTGCCTCCCTCCCCGTTGTACCCATTTTCAGCTTTACCTCTTCTCCAGCCTGGGTTGTGTACATGACTCGAATCTGAATCTGGGCTTGGAGGTGGACACAGGGCTGGGAACCATTGGTCCACGTGTAGTCTCCAATGGTCTCCTTGGAGGCAGGGCTAGGACTCGGAGAGGGCGGAGGTGGTCGTGGGTGGGCAGAACTGGTGAGTCCTGGGCTGGTGGCAGTGCTGTTGCTTGTTGGATGAACCGTGGCATTTCCATGACTAGTGGTGGCAGGCCTGTGAGTGGCCGTTGAGGGTCCCTGGCTGGTGGCAGTGCTGTTGCTTGTTGGATGAACCGTGGCGTTTCTGTGGCTGGTGGTGGTGGGGTTGTGCGTGGCAGTCGTGGGTCCGTGGCTGGTGGTGCCTGTGGTGGTTGTCCTGTGAGTGGTGGTTTTGTGGCTCTTGGTAGTCCTGTGGCTGGTTGTTCCAGTGCTCTCTGTAGCCGTGGGTGTCACCGTGAAGGATGGCAGCAGAGTGGCCGATTTTTTGTGAGGACAGTCATTCCCTGTCCCCTGGGCTTTTGGCAGAGAGGAGATGGTTAGCCACCCAGGGGCAGGCTCCCTCCCAAGGGCCCCCTCCCCTCAGCCTCCTTTCTCCTTACCTGCGAGTAGCCCCAGCAGGGCCCCCGAGAAAAGCACAGCCAGCCTCATGGCTGAACTACCTCACCCCAAGTCCAGCTAGGCTGTCTGCACCAGTTGCTCAGCTCTACTCCCTCAGCCCTCTTGGAAAGGAGGAAATGAAAGTCTCACTTCCTGTACTGGAGATGATCCCACCCACAGTCTGACTCAGGGGCCTCAGCTCTAGCCACCTCTCTCTTAGTCATTAGTTTTTGTAATTAAGGTAGGGCACTGTTGGCCCTTGCCTTATCAGGGCAGAGTCAACAGGGTCACAAGGGTACAGGATAGGGAGTCCTAGGGCAGTTGATCCATAGGGATCCATGTGTCAAACTCAGCAAAACTTGCTTGGCAGTTGTGGCAGGTGGCTATGGGAACAGCTGACACCCAGGCCCCTCCCTCAGTGGTGGGGAAATCAGTCTCCACTCCCCTTTCCCCTGGACCTCGGGGCTGACCCGTTACTTCCTCTTGGCTGAGGCACATGAGGGGCTTGTGATCATCCACACCCAGCCCTTTACAGAGGGGCAGCACTCCAGTCAGCATCACCGTTCTGAGCTGAGAACATGGCTTTCCAGTGTCTGGGAACTCTCAGATGGTGACAAGAAAGCAACACAGCCCAAAGGTTAACTATCTGCTGGCAAAGGGGGGAGCAGAGATGCACCCAGTAGCAGGTGGGAGAGGGAAGGGGAGGTAAGAAATGAGAAGCCCAAACAGGCAGTTTCCAAGTCATTTTATTCAGAATTTTGTGTTTGTTTCCTGAATCAATAAATACTATACAAAACAATGTAAAAATGGCTACCATTTTCTCTCCCCTGCTTCCCCCCACCTGGGGACAACCCCCTGGGCAACCTCACTCAGGGGTTTTAGGGGTTCTCCCTCCAGATTTGGTCCAGCAAATGAGGCTGAGTGACATAGTCCCCTGAATCACTTTCAAAGGAGCTCAGCTGAGGTGAGGAGAGCCTCTGGGATCTGGAGGTTACTAGGTTAGGGAAATGGATTAGTGTTTTTTTGGGAGAAGAGCCGGCGCCTGGGGCAAGAGCCTACCCCAAAGAAAAGGGTGTCTAAAATGTTCACGGTTCCTTCTTTTGCCTCAAAAAGTGACATTTATTCAAAGAAAAAAAATGACAAGATGTCCATCCCTTGGCTCCCTTCCCTCCCCCCTCCTGCTGCTCCTCAGCCCCCCGAGATTGAGCCCTGGCTGGGGCTGGGTGGCAGGACAACCCCTCAGATGAGGTCAGCAACATTGAGGGGCATTTCCTCAATGGAGGTGTTATAGAAGGTCTCGATGTCTCGAAGAGTCCTCTTGTCTTCTTCTGTCACCATGTTAATAGCCACACCTTTACGGCCAAACCGTCCACCTCGACCGATTCTGGAAAACAAGGAAAGGGATGAGGAACATCAGGAGCTTTAGCCCAGGGAGGGCCAGGCGTGAGGGGGTGGAGGAGTGTTCCAGATCTACGCTTACCTGTGGATATAGTTTTCCCTGTTGGTGGGAAGGTCATAGTTGATGACTAAAGAAACCTGCTGCACATCAATGCCTCTGGCCTACGTCAAGAAAGACAACTCTTCAGCATGTGCATGAAAGAACACTATCCCGAAGAGACACTTAGGCATCCATGTAGGCAGCCAAGGCAGGCAGAGGAAATAAGCATCCCTGTTCCCCGAAGACCTTAGGCATGCCAGGTTCTATTCCAAGCTGCTACTTTCCTAAGAGGGGCACTGGATGTCCCCTTGGAGAGGGAATCACCTTGGATCCTCCCTTCTGCCTTTCCTGTCAGTTCCCTGTACTCACCAGCAGGTCAGTGGTAATCAAAACTCTGCTAGAGCCAGAACGAAACTCCCTCATGATCACATCTCGTTCCTTTTGGTCCATATCTCCATGCTAGAAGAGAAAACAAACCAGGTAGGCACATGGGTTCTGGGAACCCTGGCTTCTAGTAGGACACTTCTGACCAACAGACCCACAAGGGGCTGGCAGTGGGCAAACACACCATGGCAGAGACAGTGAAATCTCGAGCATGCATCTTCTCGGTGAGCCAGTCCACCTTCCTCCGGGTGTTGATGAAGATGACTGCCTGGGTGATGGTCAGGGTTTCATACAAGTCACATAGTGTGTCCAGCTTCCACTCCTGCAGGTGAGGGGACAAAAATCAGTCAGGGGCTATACCCAACAACTCACTGCCAGGCCCGCCTCCTGCACTGGGCCCCACCTCTCGTTCCACGTTGATGTAGAATTGGCGGATACCCTCCAGGGTCAACTCTTCCTTCTTGACAAGAATCCGAATGGGGTCCCTCATGAACTTCTTGGTCACCTCAAGCACATCAGAAGGCATTGTAGCTGACAGCAAAACTACCTAGTGGAAAAAAAGGCCAGCCTTAGAGCGGTGGATCCTTCCCAAGGCCTGCTCCCTTCCCTAGCCACACCTAAAACTGAAGTGGATGCATAAAAAGGCTCAAGACAAGCATCCAGAGTTTGGTTCCCCTGGCACTTGATATTTTTCTTCCAGAATCATTAGCGATTCGAGCAAGGCCGCCCTCACCTGGGTGTTGCTGTTGAGCTTTTGGAATATGTCATAGATCTGGTCCTTGAACCCACGGCTTAACATTTCGTCAGCTTCGTCCAGTACAAACATCTTGATGTATTTGGGAGCTAGAGAGAAAAAAAAGCCAATATATAGCATATAATCAGGGAAATGTAGGAGAGATATATCCAACTTTGCTGATAAAAAACAGAGAGGGGCCGAGTAGTCTGCTCTCAGAGTACAAAGACTGATCCTTTGCCCAGGACGTTCCCGCCAAGCCAGAAAACAGCCCTGGGAAGTAGGACACTGCCTGGGCTGCACTGGCAGGGAAGCCAGAGGCTCAGATGACACGCATGGGCTCCATCACAGAGCAGCTCTTCCCCAGAGGGAAACCAGCATCCGTGGGAATGACTTTGGCTTACGCTGAAAGACTGGAAAGCATGCACAAGAGCGAAGTGACCCAGGGGACTGGAGAACTGAATTACTCACACAGGTATCTCCGGTTAAGCATATCAAACACTCGGCCAGGAGTCCCCACGATTATGTGGGGGGCTTCCATCTGCAGTTTCTGCACCTCAGCACGCACGTTGGTGCCCCCAATACAGGCATGACAGGAGGCACCCATGTAGTCTCCTAGTGCCATGACCACCTTCTGTATCTGAGCACAGAGAAAGATAGGTGCTCACATATTAGCTACAGCTGTGCCAGGCACCATTCTTAAATGTTTTTCATGTATTTATTCCTAACCAAGAACTTTGGGGCATGCACTATTATTACACTCACATTCAGCTGAGAAACAGGCAGAGGCTAAAATCCACTTAAGATCGTGCTGTCAATAGGTGGCAAAGACAGGATTTCAACTCAGTCTGGTTCCTGAGTGTACAGTGATTCACAGTAAGGCCGCTCAGATAATTAATTCAGTTTCTTACTCTAGATATTTAGAACCCGTAACTTTCTGAAAGCTAATCTGACTAACTGCCTCGTCATGCAGCAACCAGTTTTGTTTTGTTTTTTTTTTGAAACAGAGCTTTGCTCATCGCCCAGACTGGAGTGCAATGGCACAATCTCGGCTCACTGCAACCTCCACCTCCTGGGTTAAATTCTCCTGCCTGAGCCTCCCCCAAGTAGCTGGGATAACAGGCACATGCCACTACGCCCGGCTAGTTTTTATATTTCTAGTAGAGATGGGGTTTCACTGTGTTGGCCAGGCTGGTCTCCAACTCCTGATCTCAAGTGATCTGCCTGCCTCGGCCTCCCAAAGTGTTGGGATTACACGAGTGAGCCACCGCGCCCGGCCAGCAACCAGTTTTATAGAACAGGTGATACATATCCATGTTCTATTGTACTCCTACCACAGGACCAAAGCTACGAGCCATGTTCACTCTGAGAAAACTGAGAGCCAAGTGCCTTAGAATGGAGCTCTGCTGTAACTTCTTACATTATCCACACCCAGAATAATCACTGCACCTGCCACAGAACATTTAAAAACATGCTCTGAGCCTCAATACTCCAGTTGAGATGAGTGTCACAGCATGACCCAGAGTAAATCCAGCGTTAGAACTGTGTGCCCCAGGCATGAAACAGCTCTAGGCATTAAGCCAGGGTAAAAAAAGGACTGTCCGGCCGGGCGCGGTGGCTCAAGCCTGTAATCCCAGCACTTTGGGAGGCCTAGGCGGGCAGATCATGAGGTCAGGAGACCGAGACCATCCTGGCTAACATGGTGAAACCCCGTCTCTACTAAAAGATACAAAAAAACTAGCCGGGCGTGGTGGCAGACACCTGTAGTCCCAGCTACTTGGGAGGCTGAGAGCGGGAGGAAGGCGTGAAAAAGGCGTGAACCCGGGAGGCGGAGCTTGCAGTAAGCTGAGATAGGCCACTGCACTCCAGCCTGTCTCCCAAAAAAAAAAAAACCAAACAAAAAAACAAAACAACAAAACTGTCCACTGTCCATCTGCTCTGACTACCATAAGAGCACCCCCACCACTGAGGTGTCTCTTAGCCCATGGTGATGGTGCTTATTCAGAACACAGCCACCAAACTTGCCCAGCCAGCCAGGCTTGACCCAAGAGCCTTCCCATTTGACTCAGGAAATGGGTGGAGGAAGTGATGGTTACATTTGGGTGAGAAATAGCTTCTAATTAACCCAGCAGGTCTTGAGAGTGTTAGGGCACCCATCTCTCTTCCTCCCAAGGTGGTGATCACAGAACACTTCTCTGGTCCTTGGATTATGCCCATCAGCCCTAAATCAGCCCTTAGGAAGGGAACAGAAACCACTCTTACCTGCTGAGCCAATTCTCGAGTGGGTGCCAGGACCAAGGCCTGGGTGGCTTTTAGATCTAATTCGATCTGCTGCAGAATCGATATGGCAAATGTGGCCGTTTTCCCAGTCCCAGATTGGGCTTGAGCGATCACATCATAACCTAAACAAACAAATTAGGAGTTAAATGTGGTAAAGAGTATACACTTTGGGATATTCAAGTCGTAAGTGAATGAGACCAATAAACAACCAATGAACCAAGCATTTCATGGCTCACAAACTACCTTACCAGTCAACGCAGTTACACAATGAGAACCAGATAGAAACAAGAACCAGTTATTAACTCGTCTAGTATTGCACACCAAGCTGGACTAGAAATATGGCTGCAGATACAAGTGTAAGCTGGCTACAATATCACCTCTTTAAAGGAAACGTATGTGTCCAAGGCATGAACCAGGCATGGGCACAGATCAGAAGCCAAGCTGGGATGAACAAGGAGTTGCTTTGTCCCTGGCTGATATGAGATGGGCACCACCAACCAGATGCCACTCTACCCAGGTCAGGGACAGTCCAGAATGTCTTCTGGGACTGAGAGTTCTCACCCTTGATACAAGGTAGAATGGCTCGCTGCTGGATGGCAGACGGCTTCTCAAAACCATAGGCGTAGATGCCACGGAGAAGGGACTCTGAGAGGTTCATGTCATCAAAGCTGTCAACAATCTCATTCCAGTTACTCTATGGAATGCAAAGAATTAAAGTTTGAGTCGTGGAAAAGGTGGGGCTGAGCTGTAGTCCCAGAGCGAACAGGATCTGGTGCCTACTAACCAAAGCCTCAAAGCTTACAACCCCTCCTCCCTTTAAGGAAACCAGCTGCTTCTAGATGGTCTGGGAAATCAATCTAAGAGGCCACTCTAACTCTATACAACTGTAAGCCTGAGAGTTGTAATGAGGAAGGACAGAATTTCATTTGTCCAGTCTCACCTCGATGACGCCTTCGGGCTCCATCCCATCGGGGCCATTGTCTCTGGATCTGTTGGTTTAAAGCACAAATTTTGTCCCCTGCCAGACCAAAGCACTCACAAATCCTGACAGCCGGGCTCTGTCAGGAGTGGCCTGCATGATGCCATCAACCTGCTCTTCCAGATCCAACTCCCACCGGTTCCCAAGAGGTACCCAGAGGAGGAGTATCTATAAAACTGCTTGAGGCCTTTGCCCCATGCAGGCAGCGGCTCAGGCCAGGCCACCCCCGACATAAGGGGGTGACCCTTTCTGAAGACAGGCTGGCAGGCGTGCCGCCGCGCTCACGGTACCCAGAGGTGGTGCTTGCCGCCAGGTCCACGTGGGCCCGACACAGCCGCTTAAAGCCCCAGCGCGTGCACCTCCCACCAGAGCACCAGCGCGCCGGAAGTCCCGCCCTTCACCTCCCAGATCGGAGGGTAGGACATCCCCTTCCCCCCACGTCATCCCGCCCGCGCCCTCCCCCACTCCCTCCAGCCGAACCCCCCTTCGCGTTGCCCGGATGTGGGAGGCCGCGGGCGGTGGCGGCCTCGCGCACAATGAGCCCAAGCCGAGCTAGCAAAGGGGGAGATTGCACAACACTTAGAAGCGAAGCAGACTGGGGGAGGGGAACGCCTCAGGCCACCATGTGCTCGTCCCTCGACCACCCGGCGGCGTCTCCCACCCTTCCATGGAACAATCCACATCCCGCCCACCCCCGTCGCGAAGTAGCGTCGCCCTCCCATACCTCAGGCCGCTCACCCCCGAAGTAAAGTGGACCTGCCCATCCGCAGTTTGCCAATAGCCCGGCTTGTGCGGCAAAATGGACCCGCCCGCCCGGCGCCGGGTGGGCTCCTGGTGCCTCACGCGGCCGCTCCTCGGGGTTAGGCTCAGTCCTGGCCGTCAAGAAAACCAGCACACTGAACGGCCGGTTTCTTCTCCCCGACCCGTGTTTTAGCCGCGACGATGTGACTGGCTCTGAGGACCAGGCACCCCCGCCTCTCGCGAGTGGTACCGTCAGAATCCTCCGGAACCCCGCGCGCCGTCCCTCCCCCGGCACAGGGAGGCAACCGGACCTGCCGGCTCTGGGCCACACACAGTGGCGGCCGTCTCCACCTTTCTTTCCCACGCCAGCTCGCGACCCAGTCTCGCCACTCAGCGCCGGGGTTTCGCGCACGGCACCGCCTCGGGTCGAGGCTCGTAACAAACCTCGCAAGCCTGACCCTAGCCGGGCTGTCCCTGCCCTCCGCCTCGACCCTGGTGGCCGCGTAGGCCGTGGACCCCCCCCCC
>NW_016814433.1:3010107-3036026 GCF_001698545.2 Rhinopithecus bieti | reverse complement strand
CGGCTCGGTTTCCCCGCAACCCTCTCAGCTACCCCAGCGGGCCCGTCGGAAGGGGGGCGGAAAGGTAAGCAGCCACAATCTCTTGCAAATGTTTTTCTTACCGGGAATCCTGGCTCGCAGACATGATCCTTAGAAACTAGGGCGGAGTGCCCGCCTATCGACAACTTATAGAGCGCCCGACTCCGCCCCGGCCATCGCATTGGCTTGGCTGCCCCGGCCCCGCCTGCCGGCGCTCAGCAACTCGGCGTGACGTTAGTTCCTAGGCGCTCTGGCATGCAGCCACCATTGGATAACTCGAACGCCTATCAAGGTGAAGGCCCGCCCCGCAGCCTCATTGGCTGGAGGGCCCGCCTTTCTCGCCGGTACGGAAGTGACATACAGGAGTCAGGCCTCGAGGCCTGGCAGCCATCTTGGGGCCCTGAACTCTCACACGTGCGGAGGCGACAGTGCCTTGGTCATGTGGCTCCGTAGGCCCTATCACGCAAGGGGGGCGAGGTCTCAGCCTCCAGAGGCTTCCGGGCTCTGGGGGTTATCACTTCCCTTTACTTCTGCTCCCGGTCCCCACTGGACTCAAATGTTAATTTGTTTTCCCCTGTAGCAAAGATGGATTGGACACCGCCTGGACGTGTGCCAAGGATGAAGGAATCAAGAGCGATATCCTAGGGACAGGAGGATTCCCCTGGCTGGAGGGTGGAGGGATGAAAGAAAACTGTAAAGGGCTTTGGGGTACTGTCATGAATCCTGGCTGGTCCCCTCCCCAGTCCCTTGTGTCCAGTTCCCCAGCTTCCCTCTCGGACGCCCTTATTCTTGAGGCTTACCTACTTTCCCTTCTTCCTGCCCTCTGCTCCTATCTGGAGGATTTGTTTGGGTGAAGACATGGTGTTGGCAGTGTCTGAGCCAGGGATGGAAAGCTGACCCCTTTAGTCTCAAAGGCCTGGCTGGAAGGTCTGAGCTAAGCATATCCACTAATTTGAGGCCCCTTAAGGAAGACCACCACTTAAGTATCAACAAAGGATCCTTTATTGACCAGAGCAGGACCATGGCATTTATATATATATATATAAAGTTTGAAGATCTGGCAGGCAGTGATGCTATTGCCCGCCCACCACCCCCAGCTCTGATTTCCTGCTCCCTGCACGGGGAAAGGGGAGGATGACTGCTCCACCCAGGCCACAGGGCCACACTCCCCTGCAAACAGAGGAAGAAAGGGGCTTTTCTGTAGCCACCCCCTGCCCATCAAAAATCAACAAGTATTCTCTCAAAGAAAAAAAAAAATACAGAAATTTAAACATTTAAATATGAAAAACCAACGGGAACTGAGTGGGAAGAGGCGAGAGAGGAAAGGGACTGGAGTTTCCTGGGAAGGGACTCCCATGTCCCCCTTCCCATTAATGGGCTTGGGGTCTGGGGTACGAGGCTCACACAGTGAGTTTGCAGTGACACAGCTCCTTGTAGATCTGCCGACGAAGTTTGGGCATGTCCTGCTGGGTGAAGCTGAATGGCTGAGACAGGGCCAGATGCTTGCAGTACTGGGTGTTAACAAAGCAGGCCATGAGAAACCCCGTGTCAGGACCTGTGCTACACACTTCATATGAGATGTGTCTCCATCTTTCAGAGAACATGCCCACTTCACATACAAAGGGAGTCAGGGTCTCATAGCCTGGGGTTCAAAAACAGCCTGACTCTAAAGCTAATGTTCTTACTTGGTACATGATAGAATGTTTTAGATGGAGCAAATACACTGAGTGGGAGGTTAGCAGGGAGCTCTATCAAGGCCAGAGGCCCAAGACCAGACACTCAGTCCCAATGGGGGATGAAGAAGCCCAGAAGAGGACCAGTGAAGCCAGGGTCTTGGTGTTCTAAAACAGATTACTTCCTGCTCCACAACTGACTATGAGCCAAATGAGGGGATACAGAACAGCCTCCCAACCCTTTAACCCAACTGACTTCAGAGCTAGAGGAGGTGGCCCCATCATCTGCTTACCTGCAACACAAAAGCACCACAGTCACTGTCATTATTCTGCCTGGCCACATTCTAGAGGAGAGACAAAAAGTAGGCCCTTCACATGGAGACTCCCAGGGGTAGGGCTTCAATTTCTGCCTTCTACCACTCTCCCCAGCAACACCCTATACCCCTTCCTCAGGAAACTCACCATTTTGAAGTAACCTTTCCAGCCCTGGTGGAAATCCAGTCGGTCTTTCTTTACCGCCTCTGCCTGCAGATACTTGGCAATATGCTACGTGGGTGGGGGAAAAAGAAAGTGATGCCCTAAATCTCCCAAATGAACACAGTATGGTGGGTAGTGGTGGCAGACACCATGCCCAGGTCGCCCCTCAAAGGCCCAAAGCCCACCCTTCTTCCTGCAATGCCTTGCCACTGCACCTCCCCACGTTTTGCCCATCTCTCTCCTACCCCCTCAAACCTTAGGGCAGCGGCGGTTTAGGGTACGCTGCGAGTCAAAATAGGTGATGGTGCGTCGCCTCACATCGACAGAGATGAGGGACCAATGCACCTCCAGGTGGATGGGGATTAGCAGTAGCTCCTTATTGAAGATGTCCACCTAAAGAGACAGTGCCACAAGTCAGGTACAACACACAGAAGTCTTGCCTTTTGCCATGAAGGTTCTAGAGAGGAACAGAGACACAGGCAAGGGAGCCAAGTGAAAGAACAGAAGACCCAGGCCCTAGATCGTGGGCAAGCTCAGGGTCTGCATGTTTCGGCTCTTCAGGGTAAGGGAGGAAGGTCGGACAATGGAGGTGACATCAGAACGAACACTTGAGAATCCATGATGGGCAGGCACTTTTCACACTTTAAAGGGAGAAGCACTTAGTAGCTAAGAACCCAGGCCCAGGATTCTGCAGCCTGCCAGAATTCAAATCCAGCTCCTCCATTTACTGGCTTATGACTGGGCAACCTACTTAATAACCTTCTATACCTCAGTTTCCTTATCTGTCAGAGAGTGAAAATAGTAGTACCTACACCTCATCCATTTGTTATGAGGATTAAACTAGTGAATATCCATAATACACTTAGAACAAGATACAGCACAAAGTAAACACTCAGTTAATGTTCATAACAATCCTACCAGGAAGTTCTCACATTCAACCTAAGAGATGAGGAAATTGCAGCTTGGAAAGTAGTGACTTGCACAAGGTCATAAAAGAAAGAAATGACAGAAGTGGGACTCAAACTCAGTATGAAGAAGGCCAACATGTTTTTCACTGTGTGTCACCACCCTTCCCTCTACTGGGAGAAGAGGAAGAAGATCCCTGAGGCTGTAAGCTCTTGAATTTGAGGACTGAAATTAAGCAATGCTAGAGCCAATCATCCTGCCTAGCTGTAGAAATTTCCTGGCCTTTGAATGGGAGGGCAGGGAAACCAGAGAACTCTTGACTTTTCTCCCACAACCTGTTCCTCTCCCACTTTTCCCGTTACATAGGCCAAAAACCTAGGCATCATCCTCCACTTCTATCTTTTTCTTCGTTTCCCACATCCAACCTGTGGAGGAAAAAACAAATCTTTCCTACTATACTCTCACAACACAAAATACTTCTGTAACCTGTGGTCACCAAGAAGTGTGTGCGGCTTTCTCTCCACCAATGACCAAGCAAGCAATTTTGCAGTGGACACAGCTGGGTATCCCCCAATTCAATTCCAATGCTATCTACCTGGAGATAATGTGTCACAGGTTTAGGGCTCAGTCTCACAAGGCTGCCCCCAATTCTGATGTCAGTCCTAAGCCCCCAGGTTGTTTTATCTGTGCTTCTCACCAACTGGTTAGATCAGCGTTCCCATGACCCGCTCCTTGAATTTGATTAATTTGCTAGAGTAGCTCACAGAACTCATGGAAACACATTTACCAGTTTATTACAAAGGGTAGTACAAAGAGTACAGATGAAAAGATGCATAGGGCAAGGTACTGGGAAGAGGCCTGGAGGCCATCCTGTGGGAACCTCCATGCCTTCAGTTATCTACAATGTCTCCAAACTCCTCCTCTCGGGTTTTTTTTTGTTGTTCTTTTTTGAGAAAGAGTCTCACTCTGTCACCCAGGCTGGAGTGCAGTGGCGTGATCTCTGCTCGTTGCAACTTCTGCCTCCCTTTTTTTTGTTTTTTTTTAGTGGAGAAAGGGTTTCACCATGCTGGCCAAGCTGGTCTTGAACTCTGGACCTCGTGATCTGCCCACCTCGGCCTCCCAAAGTGCTGCGATTACAGGCCTGAGCCACCCCGCCCGGCCGCTTCCAGGTTCTTACAGAGGCTTCACTACTGGGCATGACTGATTACATCACTGACCACCAGTGATTGCCTTAACCTTCAGCCCCTTTCCCCTCCCAGGAAGCTGGTGGGGTGAGGCTGAACGTTCCAACCCTCTAATCATGAAGCCACCTAGAGGGGCTAGCCATGAATCAACTCATCAGCATACAAAACACACATCACTGGAGATTCCAAGGGTTTTACAAGTGGAATGCCAGGAGCCTGGTCAGGAGACCAAATATGTCTCTCTCAGTATCACAGAGCCTGTCAGTCCTGCTGGTTTTACTTGTAAAATGTATCCTACATAAAACCACTCTCTCTCTCTTCCTTTAGCACTCCAGTTCAAGTTTCTCACCTGGACTACTGTGCTCTGTTCCTGCTTCCGTTCTTGCCTCCCTTTCAATCTATCATTGAAACAGGAGTTTAAAACAGAAAACTCAATGGCTTCTCACTATACACGCAATACAATCCCCCCTCCTCAGCCTACTGTATATGTCCTATGTCCTACATGATCTACTCTCTGACCGAATTTTGTATCGGTCTCCCTTTGCTCACTCTGTGCCAACTACACAGGTCACCCCCACAAGCCCTCTGTTCTTCAGTCATGGTTTTTCACTGTGGGTCTTGTGTACTTGCTGTTCCCTTTGCCTGAACACTCCTCTCCCAGACCTGCAAATGGCTGGCTGCTCATCATTCAAGTCTCAGCTATGAGAGGCCTTCCTAGACCACCCAATCTAAAGCACCCACTGTCCACACTATCACAGTACTCTGGGTTTGTTTGTTTGTTTTGAGACAGTTTTGCTCTTGTTGCCCCAGGCTGGAGTGCAATGGCGGGGGTCTCAGCTCACTGCAACCTCTGCCTCCCAGGTTCATGCGATTCTCCTGCCTCAGCCTCCCAGAATAGCTGGGCTTATTAAGAGGCCATCTGCCACCACAAAGGGCTAATTTTCGTATTTTTAATAGAGACAGGGTTTCTCAATGTTGGCCAGACTAGTCTCGAACTCCTGACCTCAGGTGATCCACCCAAGTTGGCCTCCTAAAGTGCTGGGATTACAGGCGTGAGCCACTGCACCCGGCCTCACATTACTCTGTTTTGATCTGCCCACAGCACTTATCGCTAGCTGCAGTTTAACTGTATTCTTACTCCACAAGGGCAAGTTTTCCTTATTTAATGCTGTATCCTTAGTGCCTACACACACAGGAGACATTTAATCTTTGACAGACTGAATGAACACAGTCAGGGAAAGGGCTCATAGAAAACAAGACTCTCATTCTTTAGAGGCAAAGGCATTACACAAGTAGATGTCAATTCAAAACTCACGTTTTTGGTCCACCTTTTCACCCCATCATAACCCTTGGTACGGAGTTTATCATAGAAGAAACTATTGAAGAAATGCACCTGTGCCAATGACACAAAAAAGCTCAATGGAATTAAAAGACCTCAGTCTCTCCCACTAAGTCTCCCCTCCTCAGTCCACTGACAGTAAAAACAAATTCTGGGTTTTTGGGTTTTTTTTCCTTTTTTTTTGGTAGAGACAGGGTCTCACTATGTTGCCCAGGTTGGTCTCAAACTCCTGGCCTCAAGCAATCTGTGTGTCCACCTGCATCGGCCTCCCAGAGCATTGAGATTATAGGCATGAGTCAACAAACCAGGCCTTTTTTTTTTTTTTTTTTTTTTTGAGGCAGGGCCTTGCTCTGTTGCCCAGGCTGGAGTGCAGTGGCATGATTTCGACTCACTGCAACATCCGCCTCCTGGGTTCAAGCAATTCTCCGAGTAGCTGGCACTACAGGCACCTGCCACTACACCCAGCTAACTTTTTCATATTTTTAGTAGAGACAAGGGTTCACCATGTTGGCCAGGCTGGTCTCGAACTCCTGACCTCAGGTGATCCATCTGCCTTGGCCTCCCAAAGTGCTGGGATTACAGGGATGAGTCATTACACCCAAACTTGTTTTTTTTGTTTTTTGTTTTTTTTTTAGAGACAGAGTTCTGCTCTTGTTGCCCAGGTATGAGTGCAATGGCGTGAGCTCGACTCACCGCAACCTCCGCCTCCCAGGTTCAAGCAATTCTCCTCCCTCAGCCTCCCGAGTAACTGGGATTACAGGCATGCGCCACCATGCCCAGCTAATTTTGTATTTTTAGTAGAGACGGGGTTTCTCCATGTTGGTCAGTCTGGTCTTGAACTCCTAACCTCAGGTGATCTGCCCACCTTAGCCTCCGAAAGTGCTGGGATTACAGGCACGAGCCACCATGCCTGGCGGCCTTTTTTGTTTTTTTTTTAAACCTTGTTTTACAATAGGATCCCATCTCGATTCTTGGGGCTGGCCATAGGGAAAAAAAACTAAATACTGGCAAAAAGGAAAACAACTGATAAATCCACGGCCAAGATTACAGATTTGAAATTAATACACTACCACTACCACCTCTCTCCCTGAAACAGACCCTCTCTATGTAAAATGAAAAGGATGAAAGGAGCTTAAAAAGCTGCTTAAAACTGCAGAAGTTCTTCTGGGTACTGACCTATCTGGTTGGGCCTACCTTTTCAGGGACTGTGTCCATGACCAGGTCTCCATACATGTTCATCACCTGGGGAGAAGATGGGAGGCAGCTTGCCATGGGGGGTGCGGCATGGGTACAGGGCTCCCCCATGCAGAGGGCCCCAGACACCCTGCTCCCTGAATCCCCTCTCAGGCCTGTTTCTCTACTCTTTCTCACCTGGTCATTGAGCCAGTTCTGTCCATACAAGGTCCCCAAGTCATCCATGGTCAGCACATGCCGCTTATAGGCCACTCGGAAGCCCCTCACCATGGCATTGCCTGGCATCCGCTGGTATGACTGGATCAGCTGCAACACCAGGCCCTTCCTGAGTAGGCCAAGGGTGGAAGGGTGGAGTCACACAAAAGTTGATGCAGCTGGGGCACACAGAAATACCTACTACTCCCTAGAATACAAATTCTAATGACCCCCTTTTTTGGGCTCATGATGGGTCCTTCCGAGGACCTGCGAAAGGCCCACTCCCCGGAAAGATGAACATGACTACTCAAGTAGAACATGTCAGGGTCCCAGGTAAAGACTCTCCCATTAGCTTCCAAGGACTCGGCACCTTGCCTGCAGAGTCCTCCCCTTCAGCTCTAGCTTCGTCCTCCCCCAAGTACAGCCCTAAAAGGCAGCAGTATTCTCTCTATGTCCCTGAGGCCCCAGCCCTCCTTTGAAGGAGGGCTTTCAAGCCTCACCTAGAAAGCGTGGAAAACTCCTGCTGGAAAATGTCCTCCAATTTCTCCACTACCTCATCAGTGCTGAGGGGTATGAGGCTGCCATACGTTTGAAGGAATTCATCCAAGATGCCTGATGGAAAGGGAGAGAGGAGGGGTAAGGCCTCCAGACTCTACTTTAGGAGTCGGTGGAGGGAGAGGCTAGTTGCTCAAGGGTTCCTTACTCTGTACGCAGGTCACATGCTCCTCTCGCAGGGGGCTGTGCTGGCCGGCTTTCTCCCCAGGCCTCTCTGCCTCTTCTGCCATGCCCAAATCTGAGCCCTGAAAAAGCTCCTGGGCCACATGGTCCCCGATGCTGCACACATTGCTGATGAGGATGCTGGCATCAGGGGGTGCCAAGCTGCGCTCCCCTTCTGGCCCAGATGGTCCCCCAAAACCGTTGGGCAGAGTACATGAAAGGAGGCCTATAGGGCAGGGGAAATGGAATGGGCATGAGAGATTGGCCTGGGGGAAAGGACAATGGGATGCACACAGTTAACTCATGCACACAAAGACGACCACAAGAAGGATACACTGAAGCAGAATCCACCAATGTCAATCCCACTCCAAGAAACGGGGACCCCATAAGCATGAGATAAACATGTCCAAGAGATTCTACAGGGACGGAGAGAGTTCCTACTCATAGACAGAAGAAAGAAAAAGGATTAGCAATTAGACATAAAAACTTCAGGGATATTTGTCACCACTATATGCCAAACACCTCGCATAGTACCCAGCATATTGTAAAGGCTCAATGAATGCTTGAATATGTCACAAAGACGTAGAGAGCCTGAAATTGTTTGGTTGGAGTTCTCCGAAAGGGAAATATTATTTCACAACTGTAAGATGATGTACTCCACTACCGGGAGAGGTCCCATCCCACCACTGTGGGAGTGGTACCCTCTGGAGATGTACACACAGGGGTTCTTATACGGAGAGGCCGACGAGGGATTTCGTATGGACAGGATTTTTCTAAACCACAGCTCCCCTTTCTCATCTGCGCTCAAGACCACAGAATACCTACTTAGGGAATCTGTTTCCTAGTTCTGACTGAGAAACAGCCAGGCTCACTCCCAAGCTTACTTTCTGCTCAAAGTGGGGCTTAATGGAGACATTTTGCAGCTCTTCTGGAGCTGTCTCTCTGCCATCCTACTTTCCTTAAGCCCAACTCTCACCATGGCAACAGGCTCCTGGTGCTCCAGGCTCTTATCCCTCCCTAACCCCTTTCCCCCGACCCCCACCCCACACCCCTTTCCCACCTTACCCGAGTCAGGGTCCAGAGGAGACTTTGGAGTCCACCTGAGTCCATCTTCCTCCATGGGGGGCCCAGAGGGCACTGGTGGAGACCCTCTCACCCCATCCTCAGCCATGAGAGCACCTAGCAGACCCAGCCGGGGTGGAGGTGGCCCCCGGGGAGAGTCAAAACGACAACAGGGGGATGGCACCTGTGGCGTCGCACCCCCTTCCTGGGGTGAAAGATGGTTCTTGGGGTGTGCAAGGCCCCGCCGCCGGCCCCGGTGGCGCCCCCAAAGCTTCCAGTGGAATGTCAGCGAGGTGCTTTTTGAGTAGAGCAGCATCCGGAAGGCTCTCATGGCTCGACGGCGGCGCTGTGAGCAGGTTTTTCGATGAGTGGGGCGGGAAGGGCGGGGCCGCTGGGAGGTTCCCAGCTGACTCCATCTGGGGGGCAGCCTCCAAGCTGCCACTTCCTCTTCTTCATCTTCATCCTCCTCCTCCTCTTCTTCCTCCTCTTCACTTGCTGAGGCATCAAAAGAGGGTCGGGGGACAGGAAGGCGTCTGGCTGGCACTGTGGTCCCTGACCCAGGATCTGGCCCAAACCCTCCACCTGACTTGAGTCGGGGTTTGGGAGGTGGGGGCCAACGAAGACGCTCCCGCCTGGGACTTGAGTAAGCTGGGGGTATGCCGGGTCCAGGAGGCTCAGGCCCCCAGGACCCGGTCCCTTGTATAGTCTCTTTCATCTTCCAGTACCCTGAAAAACAAAGATAAAGAATATCAAAATCTAAGCATCACGCCAGCGCAGATCCTGCCTTTCTTCCTGGCCATGCCTCCTCTGGATTCAGATGCAAATAAAGAAAAGGGGAAAAAACGCAAAACTCCTAACTTAAGATCTTCCCAGTTAACGCGATCCACAAGGGGCCCTTTAGGGTCTGTGCCATCATCTCTCCCCAGTTCAGAGACAAAGGGAAAATGGCTAAGCACCAGGCCTCAGAAATCTTATTTCTAAGATCCCCAGGCCAAACCCAATAGCAATGCCTGGTTCTACGTCTTTATTTTAATACCACCAGGGCTGTCCTTTGAGGGCCCAATAAGGGCAATTTCTTTCCTCAGGGACATGATAACCGTGGTACCTGAGGAGAATGCAACTTGCACGTGGAAACTGTGGGCTGGAGTGGGAGACAGTTCTCTAACACCCTGGATGAACGGGGGCGTGGGAAGGCTGCGGTCATCTCAGGTGCGGATGGCCAGGGCTATGGTTCAGGGGTAGAGGCTGATGAACGGGGAAGCACTTTGAAGGAAACTTAAAGAGAACCGAATCAAGGCGCTGGGACAGAACGGAGCGCACGAACCAGGCCGGGCCAGCCCCCTCCTACTTCATCCTCGGGGACCAGAACGCAACCCGGCACCAGTCCGGTCCCACGGGCTTGGATGGCTGGGCGCACACGGGCCTTAAGAAGCCCCTTTACGGGCCTCTGGGTCCCGGCTGGGCGGAAGCGAGGCCCAGGAATGGGAGAGGCCAAGGCAGGGCTGGGGGGAGGGGAGGGGGCGTCCTCACCGCGAGCGGGGAAGCCGGGCAGACGGGCCCGAGGGCGGGCGTCTCCGGCCTCAAGCTTCCCGGCTCATCTCTCCGGCGACGGCGGCGGCCCCGCCACTCCTGCTGTCTTCAGGCGCAGCCGTCTCAATTCAGGATTCCAACGCTTCTGGGCCGCGTGCCGCGCCGCCGAACACCCCGCCGCGCCGCCTCTGGCTCTGCTTCAGCTTCAGCTTCCACCTCCGCCACCGCCACCGCCACCACCAGCGCCACCGCCGCCACCACCACCAGCGCCACCGCCGCCGCCACTCCTCCCCCCTCCTCCTCCTTCCCCTCCCGCGAGCCCCGGGCCCACCGGCAGTGGCGGCGCACGATTAGTACGTCACACCCGGCGAAGAGCGCCGGCGCGGCCACCAAGCGCCCAGTCCCGCCTACCCGGGGACGCCGGCGCCACGGGACCGGCCCGCCCACAGCGCTACACAGGGCTGCGCCTGCGCACATCTGCCTCCCGGCCGCGCGTGGCGTTCCAGCCACTTTCCCTTTTGCGCCGCGCACTGTCTTCTCCGCTCTCGCCGGCCTGACCCTAGCGGCGCCCCCAGTACCTTGGTCCGGCGCGGGGCGCGCCACAGGAGAGCTAGGAGGGCGGGAGATCCCCGTATGAGGACCAGGCTGAGGCGAGGCAGTGGGGGAAATGGAGCCGGGGTATCATTCATTCTCTTTTATTTAACTTTAAGCAGGGCTTGATCAGAAAGAAGAGCTCAGAGGAGTGAGGCAACACCAGGGCGTACGATACATCCGAGGCTCCCCCGACACCAGTTCCAGCCCGGAAGGGCTTGGAATGGCCTGTCACGCCGGGGCAATGGAGCGCATGAAAGCCAAACCTTGGGACCCGAAGAGTAATTTGACTGCGAAGGCACCGTCCTCGTCGGCACCCCCTGTAGACGGGCGCATAATAGATACATCTTTGGAGATAGTGATGGAAACTGGGGTCCGATATTTGGAGAGAATGACGTAGGATAAGGCATCTTGTGGGGTGAAGAGGCAGAGGGCACCTGGAGAGAGGTGTGGCATGGAGAACCAGGGGTTTTCCCTAGCAGAGGGCGGCTTCGTGGACTTCGGCCAACCGGCAGGTGCTTCCCTCGAGCGGCCGCTAGATGGTGGTGCTGTTCTGGATGCTTCCAGTGATCCCCGACCAAGTCTGGACAATGCCTGGCGCCCGTCCCCCGCCCCTCATCTACACACAGGCAAGAATTCGGAGCTCCATGGGGGACAGAAGCAAGATATCCGTAAAATCAAAGTCTAGGGGGTGGGAATGAAAAGGGAAAAGTGAGGAACCGGGAGCCAAACCCAGGAAGACGCCTCTGTTCCTGCACATTCCCTCTCCTTTATATACTCAGCTCTTGGCTGTCTCCAGTATGTACCCACCCTGGTCTTCCAAGCTGGGAGCCACTTTTTATAACACAATCACAGTTTCACAAACCCCAGGAAGGTTCCATGTGGAGAGAGGTTAAGTTTCGCCCTTGCCCGGGGAATTATGACACTTAAAATATCCCCTTGGTGTAAATGGAAGACACCTGAGAAAAGAGAGAAAGTAGATTCGCAGTGAAGCACAGCCATCCAGATGTCCTGTTTCCCCTGCCTTTCCAGCTCCACCGTTCCTCCACCTCCTGTAAGGACCCAGGCATTCTGCACTTCACTCCTCAGAGCGAAGAGGCCTGCCTCTGTTTAGGTTTCCAGCCTCCCTCCAATTGGTAGCTCCCTGCACTGCTACCCCCTGTCAGAGATGTCCTGCTTTCGGCTGCCCACACGGCTGTCACCTGCGCTATAGCAGCTGTTGTAGGCCCGGTCCGGGTGGGAGGGCATACTTCTTATACATCGGAATAGAGTCTCTTGCTTTCCTTGGCCTTCTCGAGACACCACCTGACCCATGGTGAAAGTCACGTCTTGAAACAGGACCTGGCAGGGAAGGGAGGTGTTGAAGAAAACAGGATGGCCTGTCTCAGTTCTGGGAAGCCTCAGGAGTGATAACGAGGGAAGAAGGAAGGGTCTGCTAGGTTTGGTATGAATAGAGGGGTCAGGAACCCTCAGTATCGGGCCAAAGAGGCCCCCTGTGAAGCTCAGAGTGTGGCGGGGTTACCTGGCTATACAGCAGATAAACTCCAGCATCCCGGATTCGGACACCATATCCTTGGGCCTGTAGGCCTCTCCCACGCCTAAGAGCTGGTTGCCACATCACCTCGGTCACATCGGAGTCATCTGGAGGTGAGAAGTGTGTCGGTCAGGATTTCTTGGCACTCTCAGATGCTTTTTGGTTCTTCCCCTTTCACCTGTAAGAACCCCTTGAGCCCAAGTGCCAGCCCGAGAGGTGCTGGTTATTGCCCCTCCCCAAAGCCATTATTTAAAATAGTGCTAACCCTTGGAGGTGGCGTTAATGGGAACCAGGTGCAGGACGGAGTGCTGCTCTGAGGAGAGAAGGAGGGAATCTCAGCCATGTCCACTTTTCCCCGTTGTGCTGTTGGCAGCCTCCACCCTCACCCTGACTCGGGCTTACAATCCCCACGCTGCTGCACACCTCCCACCCCTGCTGCACCCTGGAAGCCTCACTCTTCTGTTTTTGGGTGAGCACTGCTCTCCTTTTCCGGGATCTCTCCCCATTCTCCCAGGCTTCCAGGGCATCGGAGCTCTGCTCATGGAAAGAGGGTCAGGGTTAGATTAAGATGCAAGAGTCCCAGCCAGCCTTCCTTCCCAGCCCTCCCCTGCCCCCGAAATGCCTCAGATCTCTCATGCACCTTTTCCCAGCAACCTGAGTGTTGCTGCTGGCTGCCCTCCAGGATTTGTTAGGTATGAGAAGCATTAACTTTTAACAGTTTCCTTTCCTGGAATGGCCGCGCCCCTGACTTCCAAACCGGAGACCCTCTCTTGCACCCCCTTGAAACTTTGCAGACCAGGAGGCCCAGAGACCCCCCATGCTAACCATCCTTCTCTCCCAGACACCCTCCTCCCCTCACTCACCTGCTCCGGGAGACTCTGCCAGGGATACCCTTCTCCCTTCTGGGAGGGCCCTCCTGTCCTCTGCAGCCGGCTCACCTCTCTCCTGAGGCTCTGCAGCTCTGTCTGTTGGGTCAGCAGAGCCATGGCACAAGCCACAGCCCCCAGAGCTGCACCCCAACTCAACCAGAGGGCAACTGAGAGTGCCGGCTCTCTGACCGGAACCCCCATGTTGCCTGGAGGCCCTTTGGGGGCTAGCGAGAAAAGAGATGAGGCTGGCATGAGCTGGGGACCCTGCCAACAGCTGTGGCTTCAAGAGTGGGGTAGCAAGGAGGTGGCGGGGCGGGTAGGGGTACGGGCAGTGGTGCAGAAGGGAAGAAGGTTGTTACGCAAGGAGAAATAAAAAGGAACTTGAGAATAAAAAGGAGGGAGGAGGAAAGCAAGCTAAGGGTACTGTTAGTGCTCCTGGCACTCCGTCGTGGGGTCAGTGTTGTCTTCAGACCCTCCACCCTCCCTCAGCCTCAGGAGAATTAGGTTCCAGTCCCTCTAGGAAGGACGGGGCTGCCAGTGACACCCAGGAGGAACAGCCAGTGCGCAGGAACCCTAGGGCGGCCCCAGGGTTGGGGGAGGGAAGGTTGGCTGGCTAGAGGGCATGGTGCCAGGAGCAGGATGGGGGGCCAAGCTGGGCAGTGGCCAGGGTCAGGGCGAGGGTGAAAGACCTTCTGGCTCAGGCACAACAGAGATCGCTGGGGCAGTTTACTAGGGGTGACTGAAGGTGGGAAAGGAGGGGTGGGCTCGGTGGGGAGGAGAACCAAGGGCACGGAAGCAAGAAACTGGCTGAGTTCTGGGGTTAAGGCTGGGCCGGGTGTGTTGGAATAAGGCCTGCACTACTCCCTGTGCTGAACTTGGCAAGCAGGACTTCCTGTTTCCCGAGAAAAGCTCTTACATAAGGCTCTGGACGAAGAGACAAAGCAGCAGCCCCAAGCCCCCCGGCCACTGCAGGATTCCTCCCCGGCACACAGGGTTCCAGGTTCCCGCGTGCTTGCTGACTCTGAGCCCCTCCTCCAGGCTGGCTCCTGCCCACCCCACCTCCCAGCAAGGGCCTGTGCCAGCACCTGCTGAATGTCCTGAGGCCACCAAGAGGAAGGGCCCCTGCTCCTCCCAGCCAGGGAGGGATTCCCCTGGAGGAGGAAGTCCGCCTCCTAGGGAAAGGAGGCCGCTTCTGCTGTACCTTGGGCGGACGATTGCTTTTTTCCTGGGCAGTGTGCCTTTCTACCTCTGCTCCCACCTGGGGGTTGGAGGCATGGAGGTCCCTGCTCCCAAGCCTGAACATCATCCTGGAATTCCAGCTGTGTGGCTCTGCAACGTCCCCCTTTCCATGGCCCCATCTACCCTAGGAGTGTCCCCTGAGCCCCAATAAAGAGAGAGACTATGACTTATTCTATTTAATATCCATTTATCAACATTTTGTCACAATAATAATAAAAATAATATCTGTTTTAAAAATCCACAGGGAATTCTCAAGGGAGGAGCTTGTCTTGTTTCTCGCCCCTCACATTTGGGAACTCCTGGCCTAGGCCCAGTCTCTTTGGCTTCCTGCCGCCAGGTCCAGCCCCTCTTAGTGCCTGAAGTGGGGTCTTCTGGACCCATCCTTGCCCACAGAGTACAGTGAACACAATGCCCTGGGGGTCTGTGGCCAGGGGGAGTCGAGATCACTGGGGGCCTCAAAGGGTCAGGGATTGGGGAGCTAGTGAGGTGGAGAGTGGGCGGTGGGGGGCATTGTAAGATAAGAGTGGGAATACTGTATTTATGTGGGATGGAAAACATGTGAACAGGCCCAGGCAGCCTCTAGAGGGAGGGGCAGGTCTGGAGCAAAGAGCAGCTGAGGGTGGGGCACAAGGGACTGGGGTGCCCAGATAGCTGCCAAGGGGAGCCGGCAGCCTGGGACGACTGCGGGGAGACCAGGGCCCCTCAGTGAACCTGGAAGAGTCCGAAGTAGGTGAGGAAGGGGGCAGCCTTGAGATGGGCCCAGGGGAGGGTGCGGATTCGCAGGGAGGACCCTGGCCGCAGAGCCAACAGCCCAGACACCTGGCAGAGGCGAAGCTGGGGCCCGAGGGAACTCGCTGCAGTGGCTGAGAATTCCTCCAGGCAGCGCAGGGCCAGCACGCCATCCACCAGCAAGTCCAGCTTCAGGTAGACAGCCTTCCCCTCATCAAAGTGCACCTGGGGTGGGGACAATAGGCCAAGTCCAGGCCTCTGCCTGCCCTCGCCTCAATTTCCAATTTCCTCAGTGACACAGGCATCCCATCCCACCCAAACCCCGACTCACCCTCCCAGCCTTGTAGCTGGTCCCCCACTCTCCTGGCAAACCCTTCGCCACTCCCTTACTGCGTTACCAATGCAACCAGGTGGGGCTTACCTGACAGTACAGGTAGTAGAGCCCAGCCCGGGTGACTATAAACTCCCCGATCTGGCGGTTGTAGCGCAGAGGGCTGGAGCTGTTGATTCTGGCTTCCTCCCAGCCACTCACTGTCCCGTCCACACCTGAACACAGATGCTCAGAGATAAGGAAATGTCTCTCTACAGGACTCCCCCACACTCCCCAGGGATCCATTGAGCATATGAACGTTCAGTGCCCACTTTACCCAGAAGACACATAGATCACCCCGGGCAAGGGAGGCTCCATCCCCTATGGCACCCACAGTTGACTAGGAAGTTATGTGAAAAAATCTAATGTATATGGCCAGAGACATTCAGGGCAGATTGATACCTGCAGTCACTTCTGGGGAGAAGAGTAGAACTGAAGGAGAAGTATGAGGGGATTTAACGTTTGACTTCATGGATATCTATATTATTTGCTTCTTTTATGTTGAGGATGTAAACATACATTATTTGAATTAGTACAACTAAAAATAATAAAATGACACCCAAATGTCCATCAACAAAATGTCTATCCATATAATGGAATATTATTTGGCCATAAAAAGAGTGAAGTACTGACACACGCTATGGCACAGATGCACCTTGAAAACATCATGCTCAGCCAGGCACAGTGGCTCACGCCTGTAATCCCAGCATTTTGAGAGGCCAAGGCAGGCAGATCACCTGAGGTCGGGAGTTCGAGACCAGCTTGGCCAACATGGTGAAACCCCGTCTCTACTAAAAATATAAAAACTAGCCAAGCATGGTGGCAGGCGCCTGTAATCCTAGCTACTTGGGAGGCTGAGGCAGGAGAATTGCTTGAACCCAGGAGGGGGAAGTTGCAGTGAGCCAAGATCGCGCCACTGCACTCCAGCCTGGGTGACACAGCTAGACTGTGTCTCCAAAAAAAAAAAAGTGACGCTCACTGGGCATTTTTATTTCCACCGATGGGTTCCCACAGCCTGTGCTCTGCAGAGTCTCCAGCACTGAAGTTTCCTTCCCTTCCTTACCCTGCCAACTGCGCCATCCGAACAGCAACAGCCCCTCAAACTCATCTTGACCAATGCTGAGCTGACTCCCCTCATCCCACACTTGCTTTACTGTCTGTTTTCCACATTTGGCTTCTGGTTCTGCCACCAGGGGGATACTCAAGCCTCCCTCTCCTTTACCCACATCATTCATCGATCAACAGTTCCTATCAATCCTGCCTCCTAAATAGCTCTCTCCCCTGTCTCCCCCATCTGGTGCCTCCGTCTGCTTTTCACAGCATTCTCTGTTTCCATTCTGGCTTCCTCCAGTTTATTCCCTACACAAAGCCACAGAAAGAGTCTCTAAGATGCAGATGTAAGCCCACCTCGCCTTCCTCCTTCCGATGGCTCACCTCAGAATAGTTCCCACATGCCGCCGTCTGGCCTGGCTTCTGTCTCCAGCCTTATCCCCATCTCGCTCCTCCAGCAATTTCTGCTTCTGCCATGCTGAACTTAAGAGTCCCCCAGCCTCATTATGCTCTGGTCAAACCCGGGGCTTTTGCCCCAGGGACTGCTTCTGCTTCCACCCACCGTCCTTGACCCCTTGCCTGTCTTGTCTTACGCTCCTGCTTCAAGGCCCAGTGGCGCCTTGCAATGTAGGGAGGGAATCCCTGACTCCACAGCCATGTCTGTCTTCCCATGTGTTGCCCAGTATCTTTGGCCACTTTCATTATTGTTTTTGTCACATTCCACTGTAATTACAATTTTTTTTTTTTTTTTTTTTGAGATGGAGTCTCACTGTCGCCCAGGCTGGAGTGCAGTGGCGCAATCTCGGCTCACTGCAGCCTCTGCCTCTGGGGTTCAAGTGATTCTCATGCCTCAGCCTCCCGAGTAGCTGGGGTTACAGGCACGTGCCACCAAACCGGGCTAATTTTTTTCTTTTTTTGTATGTTTGTAGAGATACCATGTTGGCCAGGCTGGTCTTGAACTCCTGACCTCAAGTGATCCACCTGCCTCGGCATCCCAAAGTGCTGGGATCATAGGTGTGAGCCACTGCACCCAGCCTGTAATTACAAATTTATATGCTTGTTTCCTCTCCTAGACAGTGACTCCTTAAAAATCGGTCTGAGGCTGGGTGCGGTGGCTCACACCTGTAATCCCAGCACTTTGGGAGGCTGAGGCGAGTGGATCATGAGGTCAGGAGATTGAGACCGTCCTGGCTAACATGGTGAAACCCCATCTCTCCTAAAACATAAAAAAAATTAGCCAGGTATGGTGGCAGGTGCCTGTAGTCCCAGCTACTCGGGAGGCTGAGAATGGCGTGAACCCAGGAGGCAGAGCTTGCAGTAAGCCAAGATTGCGCCACTGCAATCCAGCGTGGGCGACAGAGCGAGACTCCGTCTCAAAAAAAAAAGGGGGGGGGCCTGGATATTAGTTGCTGTGGGCACCTAGCCTGGCCCCTAGCAAACAGTAGGTCTTCAATGCATGTTGAGTCAATGAATGACTGAATGTCTGGATAACTGCCAAAATAAGTGGTCTATACAGAGGGGAGGAAGGCTGACCTGGGCATGAAGAGTAGGGAGGGCAGAGAAGAGAGGACGTTCCTAGCTATGGAGCCAGTCTGAGCAAAGGCTGCTTGTAGCCAAAGGCCATGGTGTGCCAGAACCATGGAGGGCTTGCCTGGTATCATTTGTCTCCAGCCACAAACCTCACCTGGACATTCTGTCCTGCCTGGCAATCTTACATTCCCACACGAAGCTGGCTTTCATAATCAGCAAGATGAGATTTTGTACCATTTCTCCTCAAATCTCCTGTCTCCGTCTCCCTAGTTGTCCAGAGAACCTAGAAGTCATCGAGCAAAGGCTCCCTCATCTCCCCCCAGCAAATCTACAAACCCACCTGTTCTCTTGTGCTCCTTTGACCCTCTGGTAATGGTGGGAGATGTGTCCTCTCTTCTTTCTGGAAACTTCCCTTTCCCCTTTTTGGATGTGGCCCCTGCATGGACCCCTCACCCCTGCACCAGCCACCTCGCCTTTCATGCAGACCATGTCCAGTACACAGGCACATTCTAGCTGGGTTCAAATCTTGGCTCCACCACTTAGTATCTCATGGCCTCAGACAAGTTGTGTAACCTCCATCTGTAAAATGGAGGTAATTAGAGTATCTTCCTTTTAGGGCTGTTGTGAGGATTAGATAAGACCAAATACAAGTGCCAGACACAGTGCCTATCTCAAGAAAGCCCTCGGTATGTGTTAGTTCAGATAAAAATAGTATTATTCACAGAACTAAACTTTTCCTTGGTCCACACAACCCTCCACCTGCTGGCCTATTTCTCTGCTCCTTGTTACAGAGAAACATCTAAAAAGGCTTGTCCTAGGCCAGGTGCAGTGGCTCATGCTTGTAATCCCAGCACTTTGGGAGGCTGAGGAGGGCGAATCACCTGAGGTTGGGAGTTCAAGACCAGCCTGACGAACATGGAGAAACCCTATCTTACTAAAAATACAAAATTAGCCAGGTATGGTGGCGCATGCCTGTAATCCCAGCTACTCAGGAGGCTGAGGCAGGCGAATTGCTTGAACCCGGGAGGCAGAGGTTGTGGTGAGCCGAGATTGCGCCATTGCACTCCAGCCTGGGCAACAAGAGCAAAACTCCGTCTCAAAAAAAAAAAAAAAAAAAAAAAGGTTGTCCCAGCCTCCAGTTCCTTATTTCTCATTTTCTTCTCAACCCAATGCACACTGCCTTCCTGTTCTAACTATGCCACTGAAACCACCCTCCTTAAGGTCAGCAGGACTTTCACATTACCAAACCCAGCCATCATTTCTCTATTCTCATTTCATGTGATCTCTCAGCTGCATTCAACACAGACAGCCACATCCTCCTTGAAACAGTGGTTTCTCTCAATCCAGGATGCCACCCTGCCTGGGTTTCTTCCTCTCTGTCCGGCTGCTTCTCAGTCTCTCTGGTTTTCCCCTTAGCTCCACTTCGAGATGCTCAAGAGCCTCAGGGCTTCATTCATGGGGCCCTTCCTTCTCCTGGCGTCTCATCCAATCCTGTGGCTTTAAATGCCATCGATAGGCCGGGTATGGGGGCTCACACCTGTAATCCCAGCACTTTGGGAGGCTGAAGCTGGCAGATCACCTGAGATCAGGAGTTCAAGACCAGCCTGGCCAACATGGTGAAACTCTGTCTCTACTAAAAAATACAAAAATGAGCTGGGTGTGGTGGCGCCTGCCTATAATCTCAGCTACTTGGGAGGCTGAGACAGGAGAATCACTTGGACCCAGGAGGCAGAGGTTGCAGTGAGCCAAGATTGCACCACTACACTCCAGCCTGGGTGACAGAGCGAGACTCTGTCTCAAAAAAAAAAAAAAAAAAACAAAAGCCATCCATATGGCCATGACTCCTGGCTTTATCCGTCCTGACTTAGCCTGAGCTAGTTGACAATGTCCAGTCATCCATTTGTGGAATTTACTTTATTGTCATTTATCCACTTGTTTATTTTAGACATCTCAACATTAATAATTATCTTACATACTTCCATCTATTTCTTCCTTGGTCAACCCCTTTTTAGGAAATGGCATCATTCTTCCCAGAGATACCCAAGTTAAACATCTAGAAGCCGGCTGGGTGTGGTGGCTCACGCCTGTAATCCCAGCACTTTGGGAGGCTGAGGCGGGCAGATCACTGGAGGTCAAGAGTTTGAGACCAGCCTGGAAAACATGGCGAAACCCTGTCTCTACTAAAAATACAAAAATTAGCTGGGTGTGGTAGCACACGCCTGTAATCCCAGCTACTTGGGAGGCTGAGGCAGGAGAATCTCTTGAACCTGGGAGGTGGAGGTTGCAGTGACCTGAGATCACACCACTGCACTCCAGCCTGGGTGACAGAGTGAGGACTCTGTCTTAAAAAAAATAAAAAATCTAGAAGTCATCTGTGATTCCTCCCTTTCTTTCATTCTTCACCTGCAACCCATAAGTCAGTCACAGGTCACAGGCTGAACCCATCCACTTCTCACCATCTCTGCTGTGAACCCCTCGGCTGAGCACCCCTCATGCCCCCCTGCCTCTCACAGTGGAAGGGCGTTCTGGGTGAGGGGATGGTATGTGCAAAGTCCAGAAGAGGCACACCGGGAGCAGGGGTGTCAGCCCAGCAAGCATGAAGACAGCATAAGAGTGCAGGGAAATTAGGTTGAGACCAGACCACGAAGAGACCGGAAGCCATGTAGAGAGCCAATACCATAACAAAAGTGAAGTTTAGGGGCTCAGCATGGCAGCACAGGTCAGATGGAGTGGAGGGGTGCGGAGGGTGTGGAGGGGGGAAGGAGCAAGAGGCTGCGTTTGAGGTTCTGAGGTCACGGTGCTGAAGTAGAGGGTGGGGTCGAAATGGAAAAGATGAGCAGACACTAGCAGCATTTTGAGAAAAAGATCATCAGGACATGGAATATGGAGGAGAAAAAAAAAGAATGAAAAGTGCTTCCTGGAGGAGAATGAGGGCTGAAGGAGAGAGCTGGGGCAGTGATTTGCTGGGGGAGCTGGGCAGAGTTCTGGGGAAAGGCAGGGGTGTTTCGTGGGGTCGCATGCCTGGGTCACAGAGAGAACCAAGACCTTCATGAACTGGCTTCTGTGGTTCTGAGACTGATGGCAGGGAAAGGAGTGGGAGGTCAAAGGTTTTGAGGGGCCCTTTTCCCAGGAGGCCAGTGCTGTTGGGGGGGGATGGGGTCTCACCCGCCTGCGCTCCATCCTGTCCAGGTCGTGGATGAACTGTAAAGCACAGGAAAGGGTTGATGAGACCTGCCCTGCCCCTCTGCCACCTGCCCCTCTTCTCCCGGGTATGGCTCACCCATCACCCACCTTCATAATGGGCTGCGATCGCTCTTCGAGCCCGTGTTTTCCGGCCTTTAGGTGCTGAGGATCAAGGAAAGACAGATGAACAAAGCGGGCCCTACTGGGGGTCCCAGAGCCACTCTCCCAGCCCCGTTCCCCTCTCAGGGAGCCTGGCATCCTTATTCTTGTCCAGACTCCTGGTCTTAGAATCTCAGGCCTCATCTTCCTAGGTAAATAGAGTGACTATAATTTGTCATCCACACGGGGATACTGCTGAGAGCAAAACAGGAAGCTGCTACTAATCACACTGAGATAACAGGTGGGGGCCAGGACAGTTGCATGCCGACTTGGACACGTGGTCATTAGGCCACCCCATCATCCCATTCCTAAATCTCTTTGCCTACTGGGGTCCAGGCCTCCGACTCCCCAGCCTAGTCTCCATCAGGATCCCAGTAGTTCTTCTTTTTTTTTTTTGGAGACGGAGTCTTGCTCTGTCGCCCGGGCTGGAGTGCAGTGGCCGGATCTCAGCTCACTACAAGCTCTGCCTCCCGGGTTTATGCCATTCTCCTGCCTCAGCCTCCTGAGTAGCTGGGACTACAGGCGCCTGCCACCTCACCCGGCTAGTTTTTTGTATTTTTTTAGTAGAGACGGGGTTTCACCGTGTTCGTCAGGATGGTCTCGATCTCCTGACCTCGTGATCTGCCTGTCTCGGCCTCCCAAAGTGCTGGGATTACAGGCTTGAGCCACCGCGCCCAGCCCCCCAGTAGTTCTTCTAACTCATGGCCACCCCGCCTTCCTGTTTGGGGTAGGGTCTGAAGGAGTACATCCATGTGACAGAAGCAGCTTCACAGGAGGGCGAGAATCCCTAGGTTTGAGTCTTGGCTGCTTAGCTGCGTGACTCTGAGCCTCCTTTCACCCTCCGTGCCTCAGTTTCTCCCTGTGGATAATGGCTTTTGCTCTGCCCACTTCCTGAGGTTGGGACAGAGGGATACTCACCACTTCTGCGAGGCCGAACTAGTCGGTTCAGGAAAGGCACAGGATCCTGGCTTTCTTCTGTCTGGGGATTCAGTTCCTAGGGGAATTAGGGCAGGGTTCAACCAGGGACTCCCAAAGATATAAAGTGAGACAGACGGGGCCTGCCAGGAGAGCCACCGGCCAGCAATAGGCACAGAAGTCTTAGGGACAGATTAAGCCCCTCAGCCCACTACAGCTGGGGCCCCGGGCAAAGGCGAGGTTGGGAGTCAGGCCCCAAGTCTCACCCTTTCCTCTAGACCAGCTACACTTTCCCACCCACACACAACCAATGCAGATCCTGCACTCAACTGACACATTGAACACACGCCCACACCCAGTCACCAAGCACAGAGGATACGCACCCTGTACACAACCACACCCCTCTTCCACGCAGACTCACATATCTCATACATCCAGGTCACCCCCAGCCAATAAACACCTCAGACTCAGGTGGCACAACCCCAGCACAAACCCCTCACAGAGTTGTCACCACGCACACACACCCCTACAGACACACACCCATGCACGCACTGTGTTCACACACCCTGCACACACCTCGTGTGCCGCTGGCACAGCTGCACACACCTGCAGCCTCAGCTGTGCACACTTCCCATGGCCCAGCAGCCTGCAGACCGCGCCCACGCCCACTCACCGACGGGTCCTGGTCTTCCTCTGCCACCAGCTCCTCCTGGGCAGGCTCCTGCTGGGAAGGAGGCAGCGTCACCCTGTGCCTCTCCACCTGACATCTCGCCCTCCACCCATCCTCCCTTCCCCTTGCCTTCAGCCCACCCGGCCCCCAGCAGCCCCTCTGCAGTCTCAGCTCCTGATGTGCCCAAGAAAGGGTGCGCAGCGGGGCCTCACCTGGGCGGACAGCGATGCCCGGCTCCCCAGGCTGACCACGGCCAGCAGGAGGCCGAGGCAGGCCAGCGCCAGGCCCAGGCCCAGCGCGAGCGGGACCAGCAGGGCGGTGCCCGGCTCCCCCCGGCGCCCCCTCCGCCTCTGGCTCCGACGGGCGGCCATGGGGCGGGGGGCTGTGCCTGCCTCACCGCCCCCCCATCCCGGGACCCGAGGGATCGGGGAGGGGAGCCGGCGGGCGGATCGGGCTGGGGAGAGGGAGGGGCAAGGGAAACGGGGCGGGAGGGGGCGCTGGGGACAGGAAGCCGGACGCTGTGTGTGATTAAACTCCGAGCCTCTGGCTGGGCGCTGTGCGCGCAGCGGACGGAATGGGCGCCCACCCGACCTCCGAGCGCCCAGCCCGGGCGTGCACCACCAGGGCGAGGTCCGATGTGTGCGGCTGCGGCAGCGACGGGGCTGTGCGTGTGCGGGCACCTCCTGCGGGGAGGTGGGGAACTCAGGAAGGCCTGTTGGTTCAGATTCTTCTGTGTCCCTGTGTCTTCAGCGATAAGGACGCTCCTTTCCTCCAGGTGCAGGGAGGGCACCTCTGACAGGAGGCTATCATTTGCTGCTTCAGGAAAAGGACAGGGAGTTCCAGGTTGTACGACCTGGTTCAGGGAAGAAGGGCAGGAGACGGTAAGAAAGACCCTTCAGCTTCTGCTGTTTTCTCAAATTCCTTCAGCTTAAAACACTCACTATGACGAGGTGCATCGTTTGGGGTAGCACGTTCTGAAACCCATCATTACCAGTGATGGCCAAGCATCTGAGGAGGACCAGCAGCATGCAAAAGACAGACCAAAATTGGTCCGGCACGGTGGCTCACGCCTGTAATCTCAGAAGGCCAAGGCTGGGGGCCAGGAGTTCAAGATCAGTCTGGGCAACAGCAAGACCCCATCTCTACAGAAAAGTTTAAAAAAATTAGCCCACACCTGTAGTCCCAGCTACTCAGGAGGCCGAGGTAGGAGGATTGTTTGAGCCCAGGAGTTTGAGGCTGCAGTGAGCTGTGATTGCAACACTACACTCCAGCCTGGGCAACAGAGCCTTGTCTCAAAAAAGAAAAAGACCAAAATTGGCCGGGTGAGGTGGTTCGCACCTGTAATCCCAGCACTTTGGGAGGCCAAGGCGGGTGGATCACGAGGTCAGGAGTTCAAGACCTTCCTGGCCAAGATGGTGAAACCCTGTCTCTACTAAAAATACAAAAAAAAAAATTAGCCGGGCATGGTGGCAGGCGCCTGTAATCCCAGCTACTCCGGAAGCTGAGGCAGAGAATTGCTTGAACCCAGGAGACGGAGGTTGCAGCGAGCCGAGATCACACCACTGCACTCCAGCCTGGGCAACATCTCAAAAAAGAAAGACCAAAATTAACAAACAAAATTTGACATTGGAGGAAACAGATAATTCAGGAGACAGAGTACTACCTAATATACTTAAAGAGAGCTGGGCATGGTGGTGCTTGCCTGTATTCCCAGCTACTCAGGAGGTTGAGATGGGAGGATCACCTGAGCCTGGGAGGTCGAGGCTGCAGTGAGCTGTGATCACACCACTGCATTCCAGCACGAGCAACAGAGTAAGACCCTGTCAAAAAAAAAAAAAAAAAAAGAGTATGCAAAGAAAGAAAAGCAGTTAGAATCTCCAGAAAATTTTCAAAACTGAAATCACGATGTAAATAAAAAACAGCTGAGACCAGTTGCGGTGGCTCACACCTGTAATCCCAGCACTTTGGGAGGCCAAGGCGGGGTTTAGTAGAAACCCCATCTCTACTAAAAAACACAAAAATGAGGCCAGGTGCAGTGGCTCACGCCTGTAATCCCAGCACTTTGGGAGGCCAAGGTGGGTGGATCATGAGGAGAGGAGATCAAGACCATCCTGGCTAACACAGTGAAACCCTGTCTCTACTAAAAATACAAAAAAATTAGCTGGGTGTGGTGGTATGCACCATAGTCCCAGCTACTCAGGAGGCTGAGGCAGGAGAATGGCATGAACCTGGGAGGCGGAGCTTGCAGTGAGCCGAGATCGTGCCACTACTGCACTCCAGCCTGGGCGATAGAGTGAGACTCCGTCTCAAAAAAAAAAAAAAAAAAAATTAGCCAGTCATGGTGGTGGGCACCTGTAATCTCAACTACTTGGGAGGCTGAGGCAGAGAATTGCTTGAACCCAGGAGGCGGAGGTTGCAATGAGCCAAGATTGCATGACTGCATGCCAGCCTGGGCAACAGAGCGAGACTCCATCTCGAAAAAAAAAAAAGCAATAAAACAGTTGGGCATCATGGTGTGCACCTGTAGTCTCAGCTAATTGGGAGACTGAGGCAGGAGGATGGCTTGAGCCCAGGAATTCCAGGTTGCCATGAGCTATGATCTGGGCACTGAACTCCAGCTTGGTCTGCAGAGCACGACTCTGTCTCAAAAATAATAATAATAGGCCGGGCGCGGTGGCTCAAGCCTGTAATCCCAGCACTTTGGGAGGCTGAGATGGGCGGATCACAAGGTCAGGAGATCAAGACCATCCTGGCTAACACAGTGAAACCCTGTCTCTACTAAAAA
>NW_016814433.1:2968103-3009908 GCF_001698545.2 Rhinopithecus bieti | reverse complement strand
AATTAATAAATAAATAAATAATAAAATAAAAATAAATAAATACAGGTTGGGTATCACGGCTCATGTCTGTACCCCTAGAGCTTTGAGAGGCTTAGACGAGAGGATCTCTTGAGGCCAGGAGTTCAAGACCAGCCTGGGCAACGTAGTGAGAACCCCTCTCCATCTCTACAAAAAATACAAGAAAAATTATCCAGGTGTGATGGCATGCCCCTGTAGTCCCAGCTGGAGGCTAAGTCAGGAGGATCACTTCAGCCCAGGAGTTTGAGGTTGCAGTGAGCTATGATCACCCCATTGAACCGAAGCCTGGGCAGCAGAGTGAGACCCTGTCTCTATAACAACTAAAATAAATAGGCCGGGCGCAGTGGCTCACGCCTGTAATCCCAGCACTTTGGGAGGCCAAAGTGGGTGGATCACCTGAGGTCAGGAGTTCAAGACTAGCCTGGCCAACATGTAGTGAAACGCCATCTCTACTAAAAAATACAAAAATTAGCTGGGCGTGGTGGCACACGCCTGTAGTCCCAGCTACTTGGGAAGCTGAGGCAGGAGAATTGCTCAAACCCAAGAGGTAGAGGTTGCAGTGAGGCGAGATTGTGCCACTGCACTCCAGCCTGGGCGACAGAGCGAGAGTTCATCTCTCAAAAAAATAAAAATAAAAAATAAAATAAAATAAATGAAACACAAGTTATAACATGACACAATTGTATTTAATTGATACAGTATCAATTTAGGGCCTTAGTGCTTGCTTGCCACATTGTCCTTTGAGTGACACATGGATTATGGGATTGAGAAACAATGTTCATGTGGCCATAATAATATAAATATCCTTGACTGGATTTCAACTTTCAGAGTCAACCTGTAGAAAAATCCAGAAGACTCAATGGCAGCAAAGACTGCAAAGGCCCACAATTTTAACTTTTTTTTTTTTTTGAAATGGAGTCTCATTCTGTCACCCAGGCTGGAGTGCAATGGCATAATCTCGGCTCACTACAACCTCTGCCTCCCAGGTTCAAGTGATTCTCCTGCCTCAGCCTCCCGAGTAGCTGGGATTACAGATGCACACCACCATGCCTGGCTAATTTTTGTATTCTTAGTAGAGACAGGGTTTCACCATGTTGGTCAGGCTGGTCTCAAGCTCTTGACCTTGTGATCCACCTGTCTCGGCCTCCCAAAGTGCTGGGATTACAGGCATGAGCCACCGTGCCCTGCCTTTGACTTTTGTTAACATGAAGCTGAGTAAAGGTCACATGTGGAAGTGAGGAAAGAAAGAGGAATTGCAAGCTGTTTCTCTCACCAGAGAAATGATAAAAATAGGTGGAATAGGCCGGGTGCGGTGGCTCACACCTGTAATCCCAGCACTTTGGGAGGCTGAGGCAGGCAAATCGCGAGGTCAGTAGCTCGAGACCAGTCTGGCCCACATGGTGAAACCTGTCTCTACTAAAAATACAAAAATTCACCAGGCGTGGTGGCACACATCTGTAATCCCAGCTAGTCAGGAGGCTGAGGCATGAGAATCCCTTGACCTGGGAGGCGGAGGTTGCAGTGAACTGAGGTCATGCCATTGCACTCCAGCCTGGGCAACAGAGCAAAACTCTGTCTCAAAAAAAAAAAAAAAAGATGGAAGAACAGAGGTTTACTGATATATAACCAAAATAATTAATATTAAGGTAATATAGTCATCACTGGGGAGAGAAATGAAAGAGACAACGTGGCCGGGCGCGGTGGCTCAAGCCTGTAATCCCAGCACTCTTGGGAGGCACGCGAAGACGGGCGGATCAACGAGGTCAGGACGAGATCAAGACATCCCTGGCCTAACCCGGTGAACACCCGTCTCTACTCAAAAACTACCACAAAAACCTAGCAGGCGAGGTGGCGGGCCTGTAGTCCAGCACCCGAGGCTGAGGCAGGCGAACTGCCGTGACCCCGGGAGGCAGAGCTTGCAGTCGAGGCTGAGCTCCGCCTGCCTCCAAGCCCGGGTGCACAGAAGCAAGACTCCCCCGGTCTTCAAAAAAAAAAAAAAAAGAAAAAAAAAGAAGGAAAAAGAAAGAGACAACGTGAGTTTAAAATTCATGTTTTTTGGCTGGACGTAGTGGCTCACCTGTAATCCCAGCACTTTGGGAGGCCGAGGCAGGTGGATCACGAGGTCAGGAGTTTGAGACCAGCCTGAGCAACATGGTGAAACCCCATCTCTACTAAAAATATAAAAATTAGCCAGACATGGTGGTGCATACCTAATCCCAGCTATTCAGGAGGCTGAGACAGGAGAATGGCTTGAACCTGGGAGGCAGAGGTTGCAGTGAGCCGAGATGGCGCCACTGCACTCCGGTCTGGGTGACAGAGCAAGACTCTGTCTCAAAAAATATCAACAACAACAAAATTCACCTTTTTTATACACATTCTGCTTATGTAACATTTCATGTTTTATATTAGAAAGTCAGTATTAACTAAACTTTATATATAAAGAAATAGAGGCCAGGCATAGTGGCTCACACCTATAATCCCAGCACTTCTGGAGGCTGAGGTAGGCAGATGGCTTGAGCTCAGGAGTTAGAAATCAGCAATGAGGTGGGCTGGACGCGGTGGCTCACGCCTGTAATCCCAGCACTTTGGGAGGCCAAGGCGGGTGGATTATGAGGTCAGGAGATCAAGACCATCCTGGCTAACACGGTGAAACCCTGTCTCTACTGAAAATACAAAAAACTAGCCGGGCGTGGTGGTGGGCGCCTGTAGTCCCAGCTACTCGGGAGGCTGAGGCAGGAGAATGGCGTGAACCCTGGAGGCAGAGCTTGCAGTGAGCAGAGATCGTGCCACTGCACTCTGGGCGACAGAGCGAGACTCCACCTGAAGAAAAAAAAGAAAAAGAAAAAAGAAGAAAGAAAAGAAAAGAAAAGATGGAATTTCACTCTTGTCACCCAGGCTGGAGTGCAATGGCGGATCTCAGCTCACTACAACCTCTGCCTCCTGGGTTCAAGCGACTCTCCTGTCTCAGCCTCCTGAGTAGCTGGGATTACAGGCACCTGCCACCACGCCAGGCTAATTTTTACATTTTTGGAAGAGATGGGGTTTCACCATGTTGGTCAGGCTGGTCTTGAACTCTCCACCTCAGGTGATCCACCCGCCTCAGCTTTCCAAAGTGCTGGGATTACAGGCATGAGCCACCACGCCTGGCCTCTACTTGATTTTTATTATCAGGTGAATGTGGCATTTTAATTTGTAAAAAGAAAAAATTGTACAGCAGGAAGCCTGCTGAGGATAGGGAAAGTCATTACCCACCTTGGCCAGCGTGTGATCACACCTGCTAAAGGAAAAAAACAGAGATTGGAGCCTTGGAGACAGCAGATCATCCTCAGATCCTTTAACTTTGGCTTGAAAATTAATTCAATACAGTTAACCTTTTGTTCTTGGTTTGCGGCCAAAGTTAAAATTAACTTGCATTTTTTAGGACACTGATAGGAAGTAACTTGGGAAACATGTAGGAAAAATACTGAAAGGAAACCTGCCAATATTTTTTATTCCTGCCTTTTACACTTTTCTTACTTTTCACATTTTAACCATGATTCTAAAGGAAAAAAAAGGCTTTATCATTTTGTTTTTTGTTTTTCTTTTTGGATATCCAGCTTGATTAATATCCCTTAAATGTAAGGCCATGTGTGGTGGCTCACGCCTGTAATCCTAGCACTTTGGGAGACTGAGGCGGGTGGATCACTTGAGGTCAGGAGTTTGAGACCAGCCTGGCCAACATGGTGAAATCCCGTCTCTACTAAAACTACAAAAATTATTCGGGTGTGGTGGCGCACGCCTGTAATCCCACTTAGGAGGCTGAGTCAAGAGAATAGCTTGAAGCCAAGAGGCGGAGGTTGCAGCAAGCCGAGATCCCAGCTACTTGGGAGACTGAAGCAGGAGAATCGCTTGAACGGGGGAGGCAGAGGTTGCAGTGATCTGAGATCGTGCAATTGCACTTTAGCCTGGGCAACAAGAGTGAAACTCCATCTCAAAAACATCACTTAAATGCAAATAAAGAATTTCACGGCCGGGCGCGGTGGCTCAAGCCTGTAATCCCAGCACTTTGGGAGGCCGAGACGGGCGGATCACGAGGTCAGGAGATCGAGACCATCCTGGCTAACATGGTGAAACCCCGTCTCTACTAAAATACAAAAAACTAGCCGGGCGAGGTGGCGGGCGCCTGTAGTCCCAGATACTCAGGAGGCTGAGGCAGGAGAATGGCGGGAACCCGGGAGGCAGAGCTTGCAGTGAGCCGAGATTGCGCCACTGCACTCCAGTCTGGCGACAGAGCGAGACTCCGCCTAAAAAAAAAAAAAAAAAAAAAAGAATTTCACGTAGTCTGTAAGGGTAGGGACTGTGTATGTTTTGCAGGCATTGTATTTCCAGGGCCAGCAAAAGTTTGTTGAATGAATAAATATGGCCTAGCCTCCCCAGTCTGGCAGTGACTACTGAATATGGTGATACTAGCAAACCTGAGAGTGGACAATGACCATCCTAGTTTGCCAGGGACTGAGGAGGTTCCCAGGATGAGGGACTTTCAATGCTAAAACCAGGACAGTTCTGGAAAAAACCAGGATGAGTTGCTATGTGCCACCATCCTGGGCTCTTCCCCAGACTTCACCTACCATCTCTTCACTGATGACCCTCCTGTCCTCTTCTCCCCACTTCCTCAGTGAACATGGACTCCACGTGGTTGGCCATCAGCACAGGTCTCTCTTGTACTAAATCCAGCAGATGCACCTTGGCCCTCATCTTACTTATTTGCAGCCTCTACGATTATTTCCCGCTCTCACTCTGAAACCCTCCTTCCTTGGCCTCTTACCATTCTGGCTTCTAGTTTCCTTCACTGGTTATTTTAAGAACATAAATGTGCTATATTTAAGCTGGTTCATTCATTATATTACCAAGTTTGGTATCACAAACAGACTTCATATAGAAATGTTATCATCCTTCCTTCCCCTCCTTCCCTGCCTCCCTCTGTTCCTTCCGTTCCTTTCTTTCATAATAAGATATTCCAGCTGCACCTTGTACTTCCTCAGCACCAGCCCTGAGATCAGAAGCCATTTCTTCAAGGAATGGTGCCCTTTCACGGAAAAGGATATTTAGCCACTAAGATCTGGGCACTGGGTAAACTCAGCATTCCTGGAAGTGACGCCTTTCAGCAGACAAAGATAGGATAGATACATATTGCATAAGTTCACAAGGACAGTCTCATTTTGGTCCAACATCACAATATTCTGCCTCACATCCCCTGTCCCATGTACGTATCCCCTGTGTTAGTCTCGATGACAGTGCTATGTTTCCATCATTGCATTTCTCACAACTCACACTTCTGGTCTCCCTCCCTCACTCAACCGTGAAGTTCCACTGGTTCACGGGCCAAGTCTGTCATGTAGACTGTTGTTTCTCTGGTGTCTTGCTTAGTGCCTGACGCACAGTAGGCACTTTATGTATTTGTTGAATGAATGGGTGATCCCAGGGAATTCCCCAAAAGACTCTACCTGGGCCTTCTCTCCCTGGTTAGGGGCTCCCTCTGATCCACAGATGCCTGTTTTTGCCCTAACCACACCACTATCTCATAATGTTACCATCTGTGCTCATCTGACTCTCCTACTGTCATGTCATGGGGGTGGGGACTGTGGTTTACTCATCTTCGTTCCCTAGAACCTGGCTAATGCCTTACCATAGTAGTTGTTCAATAAATATTTGTTGCACGGAAGAGTGAATGATTTTGCTCAAATGCCACAGCCAAGATATGGAGGCACCAGAATTCAAACCTGGGTCTCCAAAATGACCTCCTGTCTCCCCACATGTTCCATTCCCCTCTGGACGAGGGAAGAGAAGACCCAGCCTGATGACAGGGCAGGGCTTGGCGGGCAATTCTGAGCCTGACCTTTTTTTTTTTTTTTGAGATGAAGTTTTGCTCTTGGGATTTTTTTTTTTTTTTTTTTTTGGGTTTTTTTTTTTTTTTTTTTTTTTTTTTTGAGACGGATTTTCACCCTTGTTGCTCAGGCTGGAGTGCAGTATTTTGATCTCCACTCACTGCAAACTCCACCTCCCAGGTTCAAGCCATTCTCCTGCCTCAGCATCCCAAGTAGCTGGGATTACAGGCATGCGCCACCATGCCTGGCTAATTTTGTATTTTGTATTTTCAGTAGAGACAGGGTTTCACCATGTTGGTCAGGCTGGTCTCAAACTCCTGATCTCAAGTGATCCCCCCGCCTCGGCCTCCCAAGGTGCTGGGATTACAGGCGTGAGCCACTGCAACTGGCCTGAGCCTGACTTTCATCAGCTCCTTTGCCTTTGTACCTTCTCTGACTATTCCAGTTTCCTGGGACACAAGTTTCCTACCTTTATCCTCAGCTCTCCATCCATTTCTTTTTGTTTGTTTATTTTTTGGAGATGGAGTCTTGCTCTGTCACCTAGGCTGGATGACAGAGCGATTTCGGCTCACTGCAACCTCCGCCTCCCACATTTAAGCGATTCTCGTGCCTCAGCCTCCCTAGTGGCTGGGATTACAGGCATGCGCCATTACGCCTGGCTAATTTTTCTATTTTTAGTAGAGATGGGGTTTCGCCATGTTGGCCAGGTTGGTCTCAAACACCTGACCTCAGATGATCCACCCACCTCGGCCTCCCAAAGTGCTGGGATTATAGGCGTGAGCCACCACGCCCGGCCTCTCCATCCATTTCATATCTGCCTCCAGGTAAGATTCAGCCCAGCGCCAGGGCTGAGTATCAGAAGGGGCCATATTCTGGGGACTGGGAGGGGGGTGTACCCTGAACACTCTCTGCTTGACCTGGCTCTTGGGCCTGTAGCTCACACCTGGCCGTGGTGGTGACTTGGTGCTTGGCCTGATGGCAAATGTGATCTATCTGGTTTGGCCCCTGGCTCTTGGTGCCTCCCTTGGCTTCGGCCCTGGGCTGCAGCTTGACTCCATTCTAGCCTGGCTGTGTTGGCTTGGATTGTCTGGCTTCCCTCCAAGCGGGAGTGTGGTAAAAGCAAATACAAGTCCTGATAGCTCAATGACAGTTGCCTCAGACCCTTTTGGGAAGTCAAATGTAAACACACAAATCAATAAAAAACAAAAACATTGTGTGTGCCAACAGCCATTAACCCTTTGGCCAGTGGTGGATGAGAAATGGGTAATCTGGGTTCTGGTCCGCACTGGCTTCTGGCTTTTGGCAAGGCCTTGATTGGGCACCCCAGCTCTCTGGGTCTCACATGGAAAAACGGCCTAAAAGGAAATCCAAGGCTGAGCACAGTAACTCACGCCTATAATCACAGCATGTTGGGGCCGGACGCGGTGGCTCATGCCTGTAATCCCAGCACTTTGAGAGGCCGAGGCGGGCAGATCACGAGGTCAGGAGATCAAGACCATTCTGGCTAACACGGTGAAACCCCGTCTCTATTACAAAAAATTAGCCAGGTGTGGTGGCAGGTGCCTGTAGTCCCAGCTAATCGGGAGGCTGAGGCAGGAGAATGGCGTGAGCTCGGGAGGCGGAGCTTGCAGTGAGCCAAGATCGGGCCACTGCACTCCAGTCGGGGTGACAGAGCCAGACTCCGTCTCAAAAACAAAACAAAACGAAACAAAAACAACATGTTGGGAGGCCGAGGCAGGAAGATTGCTTAAAGCCCAGGCATTCAAGACCAGCTATCTGGAGCAACATAGCCAGAACATGTCTCTACAAACAGTTTAAAAATTAGCCAGACGCAGTGGCCTGTCCCTGTAGTCCCAGCTACTTAGCAGGCTGAGGTGGGAGGATCCTGTGATCTCATGACTGCACTCTAGTCCGGGCAACAGAGCAAGACTTTGTCTCAAAAAAAAAAAAAAGAAAAGAAAAAGAAATAAAGGAAGGAAGGAAGGAAGGGAGAGGCTGGGCGCGGTGGCTCACACCTGTAATCCCAGCACTTTGGGAGGCCGAGGTGGGTGGATCACCTGAGGTCAGGAGTTTGAGACCAACATGACCAACATGGAGAAACCCCATCTCTACTAAATATACAAAAATTAGCTGGGCATGGTCACGCATGCCTGTAATCCCAGCTACTTGGGAGGCTGAGGTAGGAGGATCGCTGGAACCTGGGAGGCAGAGGTTGCAGTGAGCTGAGATCGAGCCATTGCACTCTAGCCTAGGCGACAGAGGGAGATTCTAAAATATATTATATATCATATATATCATATATGCCATATATACAATATGTCATATGTAATATAAATGTCATATATAACATATATCATATGACATATAATATATACTATATAACATATTATATGATATGTAATATATGTCATACATGTCATATATCTGTCATATATTATATATTTATATCACATATATAATATATATATGACAAAACCAAATGCATACATGCAGCTATGAAAGAAACAAGCTCTGAGGCTGGGCGTGGTGGCTCAAGCCTGTAATCTCAGCACTTTGGGAGGCCGAGACAGGCGGATCACGAGGTCAGGAGATCGAGACCATCCTGGCGAACACGGTGAAACCCTGTCTCTACTAAAAAATACAAAAAACTAGCCGGGCGAGGTGGCGGGCGCCTGTATTCCCAGCTACTTGGGAGGCTGAGGCAGGAGAATGGCGTAAACCCGGGGGGCGGAGCTTGCAGTGAGCCGAGATCCGGCCACTGCACTCCAGCCTGGGAGACAGAGCGAGACTCTGTCTCAAAAAAAAAAAAAAAAAAAAAAAAAAAAAAGAAACAAGCTCTGAGATATATTGTTAAGCAAATAAAGCAAGAATACAAAGACACATGTAAACGTACACTCATAGAGCTCTTATTTGCACGGCCTATGTTTCTGGAAGAAGACACAGAAACTGGCCTCTGTGGAAGAGAAATTGGGTATGTGGGGTCTGGTGAGAGAGAATTTTCACCATACACTCTTATTCCCATATGTATGTCTCATTCATTGTAAATAAACAAATAATTAATGTTTTGCAAAGAAGAAGGGAAAAATCATTTTTGGAACCTCGGAGGCGGAGGATGCAATGAGCCAAGATCGTGCCATAGCACTCCAGCCTGGACAACAGAGCAAGACTCCGTCTCAAAAAAATAAAAAAGAAAAGAAAAGAAATCTGGCTGGGCCTAGGCCAAGCTAACTATGGGAGGAATTTAGTTTATAGTTTAACGTTGAACAAGGATGACAGCAGTCCCTTCCCAGAGCTGACCCCTCTGGGGACTAAAACCACCTTTTATAAGACTAATGGAAGGCCACAATGATAGGATTATGGGAGGGGCATGAATTCTGCTAAACGTAGGCATAGTTAAATGATAACCAGCCATTCTTCTATCATTCCTTGGTGTTCAGGGGTCATGTAGCCAGACAGAGGTCACAAGATTTGTAACTTCCCCAGTTGTTTCTATAGATAACATCACTATTATCAAAACCTAAGATTGGTCTTTTTCAGATATTTTTCAGACATTTACATGTGGGCAGACCAACGGAAGCCACCTGGATTGTGACTTATACCAAGAAGCCAACTCAGCCCATCCTGATGAGGTGGGATAGTTCCCTTGACCCCCCTCACAGGCAGGAACTGGAGTGGCTCCTTTAACTCAGCCTGCCGCTGGTCACTCCTTGTGGGAGGGGAGCACGTGAGCAAGTGAGTGCGGTAACTGGAACGAACAAATGCTGGAACCAGCCAGTCACTCCTTTCTGGTGGGAGCAGGCTCTGTACCACCCCACAACACCATCCAAGAGTGTTACAACCAATGCTTTTTCAACTCTGCCATCCAGGGACAGCCAAATACCAACCAGTTCGGTGGAGGGTCAAGGTGGCAGCCCCTGCCCGCTCAGCACTCAGGTTCTGTCCATCCAGCAGCCAGGAAGAATCAGGCCACTTCCTGAAGTTAGCCGCGTCTGTCTGTAGTCTCTGGTGCTCAGATGCTGCTCTGCTCGCCACTCAGCTGCTTGTATCCTCAATACTTAGTTGTTTGTGTTGCTCTGCCAGCTGAAGTCTGTTATGGGCACAGGATAGGGGCGGAGCAGGCCAAAAAGGCAACATTTGGGTGGGAAAATAGGGTCAGCTGTTTTCATTTAGGGCTAGAGTTCCAGGCTTAAGGGTGGGGTTTATCTGGGAGCCCAGCCCTTCTGTATCACTGTGACCCCCACCCAGAAAGTGACTCAATGTGGAGAAGACAGTTTGGACACTTCCATTATTTCATACCCAACCAGCAGCGCCCATTCCCTAGCTCCCAACACCACATTATTCTTAAAAACCCTAACTGCCAACTTCTTGGGGAGGTGGATTTGAGAAAAATCTCCTGTCCTTCCACTTGGCTGCCTCATGATAAACTCTCTGCTGCAACACCACTGTCTCAGTGAATTGACTTAATCTGTGCAGCAAGCAAGAAGACTCTGTTAGGCTGTAACACTGAGACAAGTAGGACTGAAGCCTCCACCTCTGTCCTTGTCTGTGCCTGAATTGTTAGGCTTTTCAGTTGAAATCAACAAAAAGTATCCCTAGACTTAAACAGAAAAGGAGGTTATTGAAAGGCCACAGGTGCCTCCCAGAACTATCAGGAAGGCAGGATAACCAGGCTCAGGAAACAAGCTGGGTTAAGGCAACTGCAGCATGAACAGGGGCCAAAGCTCACTGTAGAGCTGGTCTGGTGAGGACATAGCCTCTTCAGGCCCTGCAGGACAAACACTCATGCCAGGACAGCCAGCACCACTGGCCCTGCATGCTGGAGTCCGCTGCCACCCCTAGGATTGAAGATCTTCTTGCTATTTCCTTGTTGGCCTCACCTGCCCCCAAATCGAGGTCTGAGGGGCTTGGTTCCCCAGTTTATCCTTGGTCACAGGCTCCCCATCAGCTGCAAGGAATGCTGGGAAAGTACAGTTCTGGCTTTGGGGCCCCTGCAGAGGGTGGAAGCCTCTACCCCCTGAAAACATGCATATGACAGTCTAGGGACCAAGGGAAACTAAAATCAGCTCACAAAAGGTAGATTAATTGGAGAAAAGGCATATAAATGTTATTAAAGTGTACATGGGGAAGGACCACAGAGTGATTGCCCACCTCCCAGGGTGGTTGTGAAGCTTACATACCGTACTGGCAAAACAGGTTATGGGAGGAGGGAGAAGAGGAGTTCTGTTGAGGGGAATACTAGGAAGAATGAATGGATCGGGGAACAGAGATGAACTCGTACATTATTTTGTGAAAGAGTTTGTTCCCGTTAGGTTACATTCTTGGTTTACAGAGAAGGGAAGAAAAAAACAATTGTTCCTTCTGGTGGGTCTGGATTTTAGGCAGATAAAAGAACTCCACTTTGGGAGAGATAGTGGTGAGCGGGGAAGGTCAGAGAGATCTTGCAGCTCCTTGAGTTCTGTGTGTCAAAGCACCATATGCTGGTCTAAGTGCACTGGTGTTTACAACTAATCGATCACAACCAGTTGCAGATTTATTTGGACCTCCTCCACTCCCACTGCTTCACTGACCAGCCTTAAAAAATAAAAAATAGGCTGGGCACTGGGCTCATGCCTGTAATCCCAGCACTTTGTGGGGCCGAGGCGGGTGGATCACCCGAGGTCAGGAGTTGGAGAGACCAGCCTGACCAACATGCAGAGACCCCATCTCTACTAAAATTACAAAATTAGCCGGGCGTGGTGGCACATGCCTGTAATCCCAACTACTCAGGAGGCTGAGGCAGGAGAATTGCTTGAACTGGGGAGGTGGAGGTTGCAGTGAGCCGTGATCACACCATTGCACTCCAGCCTGGGCAACAAGAGTGAAACTCCATCTCAAAAATAAAATAAAAATAAATAAATAAGTAAATAAATAAAAAATAGGCCAAGTGCTGTAGCTTATGCCTGTAATCCTAACACTTTGAGAACCCAAGGAGGGTGGATCGCTTGAGCTCAGGAGTTCAAGACCAGCCTCAGCAACATGGCGAAATCCAGTCTCTACAACAAATACAAAAACTAGCTGGGCATGGTGACACATGCCTGTGATCCCAGCTATTTGGGAGGTTGGGAGGTAGAGGTTGCAGTGAGGCAAGATCGCACCACTGCAGTGTAGCCTGGGTGACGGAGCGAGACCTTGTCTCAAAAAAAGAAATTTAAAAAGCCATTTAAAGTAATTGTCCTAAGAGGATACTGCAAATTAAGAAACATTTATTCAAGAAGACTGAATAAAGGCCAGGTGTGGTGGCTCACGCCTGTAATCCCAGCACTTTGGAAGGCCGAGGTGGGTGGATCACCTGAAGTCAGGAGTTCGAGACCAGCCTGGTCAATGTGGTGAAACCCCGTCTCTCCAAACACACAAAAAGTAGCCGGGCATAATGGTGGACAATGCCTGTAATCGTAGCTACTCAGGAAGCTGAGGCAGGAGAATTGCTTGAACTCGGGAGGCGGAGGTTGCGGTGAGCAGAGATTGCACCATTGCTCTCCAGCCTGGGTGACAAAGTGAGACTCTGTCTCAAATATAAATAAATAAATTAAGAATAAAAATAAATTTAAAATAAATTTTAAAAAATTTAAAAAGCATTACATGCTGGGGTGTTGGTTTCTGGCGTCAACAATAGGAAATTCCCTAGATATTTGGATCAGATTCAGGGCAGCCAGATGACACTGGTACCCACACTAGTGGCAGCTTTGTATTTGGGCTTCTGGTGGATGCCAAGGCTTGTTTGCACTTTGTATGTTTGTTTGTTTGTTTTTTGAGACAGAGTTTTATTCTGTTACCCAGGCTGGAGTGTAGTGGTATGATCACAGCTCACTGCAGCCTTAGACATTCAGGCTAAGTGATCCTCCGACCTCAGCCTCCTGAGTAGCTGAGATTATAGGCATGCACCACCATGCCTAGCTAACTTCACTTGTTTTTTTTTTTTTTTCTGAGATGGAGTCTTGCTCTGTCACCCAGGCTGGAGTGCAGTGGTGCCATCTTGGCTCACTGCAACCTCTGCCTCCTGGGTTCAGGCCATTCTCCTGCCTCAGCCTCCCGAGTAGCTGAGATTACAGGTGCATGCCCCCCCCCCCAGCTTTTTTTTTTTTTTTTTTTTTTTGAGACAGAGTTTCACTTTTGTTGCCCAGGCTGGAGTGCAACGGTGTGATCTTGTCTCACTGCAACCTCTGCCTCCTGGGTTCAAGTGATTCTCCTGCCTCAGCCTCCCGAGTAGCTGGGATTACAGGCGCCCACCACCACGCCTGGCTAATTTTTGTATTTTTAGTAGAGACAGGGTTTTGCCATGTTAGCCAGGCTGGTCTCGAATTACTGACCTCAGGTTATCTGCCTGCCTCAGCCTCCAAAGTGCTGGGATTACAGGTGTGAGCCATTGCACGCGGCCTGATTTTTGTATTTTTAGTAAAGACAGGGTTTAGCCATGTTGGCCAGGCTGGTCTCAAACTCCTGACCTCAAGTGATCTGCCCACCTTGGCCTCCCAAACTGCTGGGACTATAGGCGTGAGCCACCGAGGCGGCCCTAGGCCATCTTAATTACAATAGTTTGAAAATAAATCTTGGCCGGGGGTGGTGGCTCACGCCTGTAATCCCAGCAGTTTGGCAGGCCGAGGTGGGCGGATCACCTGAGGTCAGGAGTTCAAGACCAGCCTGGCCAACATGGTGAAACCCCGTCTCTACTAAAAATACAAAAAATTAGCCGGGCGGGGTGGCGGGCGCCTGTATTTCCCGATACAGGCCTGTAACCTCAGCACTTTGGGAGGCTGAGGCGGGGGGATCACGAGCTCAGGAGATTGAGACCATCTTGGCTAACACGGTAAAACCCCATCTCTACTAAAAATACAAAACATTAGCCGGGTGTGGTGGTGGGCGCCTGTAGTCGCAGCTACTCGGGAGGCTGAGGCAGGAGAATGGCGTGGACCCTGGAGGCGGGGCTTGCACTGAGCCAGATCGCACCACTGCACTCCAGCCTGGGTGATAGAGTGAGACTCCGTCTAAAAAAAAAAAAAAAAAAAAAAAAAAAAAAAAAAAAAAAAAAAAAAGAAAAAAAAACTGAAAAAATTTGTATAAAAAAAATGAGAGGCTGAAACTTGCTCCATAAGTTACTCTCTATCCACACCCCACACTCCCACTAAGCTCTGTCTGAGGGAAGTGCCAGTCTGCACAGGTGTGAGCAAAAAGATACGGGTGCCTCTCCCCTCAACTCCCAATCAGGGGATACGGTGGACAGAGGCCACCTATGGTGGCCAAGAATACTGGAACCCTGGCTGGGCGCGGTGGCTCAAGCCTGTAATCCCAGCACTTTGGGAGGCCGAGACGGGCGGATCATGAGGTCAGGAGATCCAGACCATCCTGGCTAACACGGTGAAACCCCGTCTCTACTAAAATACAAAAAAAAAAAAACTAGCCGGGCGAGGTGGCGGGCGCCTGTAGTCCCAGCTACTCAGGAGGCCGACGCAGGAGAATGGCGTAAACCCGGGAGGCGGAGCTTGCAGTGAGCTGAGATCCGGTCACTGCACTCCAGCCTGGGCGACAGAGCGAGACTCCGCCTCAAAAAAAAAAAAAGAATACTGGAACCCTGATTGTCCTTGCCCCAGCTCACTCACTGGGCAGAGGCTCTGTGCCAAGGAAAGGCAAGCTAAGAAGATCATGGCTACCACCCCTGCCCAACATCCAGAGTAGTGGCTCAGAAATTTTGCCTAGGGGGAGAGGCAGTTCATAAGAATGTGAAGATCTGATAGTGTCTACAAACAAACTGACTTTATTTGAAATAGAGTGGAGGGAAGATCAAGTCTATGGATGCATGCTAAAATAATGGAGATTTTGGTGATAAGCAGATAAGAGAAGGCTGGTACAATTGACCCTTGAACAACATGGATTTGAACTGTACAAGTCCACTTATATGTGGATTTTTTTTATTTTTGAGACGGAGTCTCACTGTGTCGCCCAGGCTAGAGTGCAGTGGCACAATCTTGGCTCACTGCAACCTCCACCTCCCGAGTTCAAGCGATTCTCCTGCCTCAGCCTCCTGAGTAGCTGGGATTACAGGTGTGCACTACCATGCCTGGCTAATTTTTTTTTTTTGCATTTTTAGTAGAGACAGGGCTTCACCATGTTGGCCATGATGGTCTCGATGTTCTGACCTCGTGATCTGCCCACCTTGGCCTCCCAAAGTGCTGGGATTACAGGTGTAAACCACTGCACCCAGCTATATGTGGATATTCTTCTGCCTCTGCCACCCTAAGACAGCAAGATCAACCCTTCTTCTTCCTCCTCTTCCTCCTCAGCCTACTCAACGTGAAGATATGGATGAAGACCTTTGTGATGATCCACTTCCACTTGATGAATAGTAAATATATTTTCACTTTCTTATGATACCAGAGGGCTGGAGGAGATCCCCAAATGCTGGTGGGACCTTGACCCCAGCCAGTATCCAGGCTTTTGACATCATTGAATTCAAGGATGAGTTGGAAAATAGTGAAAGTGCGGAGATGTACATGCTCAAGAAAGGGGAAGACAGGTGTACTCATACAGAGTCTTGAGTAACCGAGTTGGGGACTGCTACCTTTATGGATTTCTTTAACCAAGGGGTGCAATATTCATGAATTTTCAAAAAAAGGTGGAGATTTCTCAGAAATGTGATGCTACCCATTTTTACACCAAATATGGGTGTTCTCAAAACTGTTCCAGCACTGGTAGGTGTGTGTTTAGTATGTTAATGAGCATATAATGAGGTCCTAGGTGAAACCTAGGTTGAACCCAGCACCATGTTGGGTCCAGTCTGTCTTAGCCAGCTTGGCCCACACCCTGTTTTTTAGGGTCTTATCAGCCCATAGCCGCTAGTCATCTGAAAATGCTGCCTGGAATTTTTTTTTTTTTTTTTTTTTTTTTGAGATGGAGTCTCGCTCTGTCGCTCAGGCTGGAGTGCAGTGGCACAATCTCAGCTCACTGCAACCTCTGCCTCCTGGGTTCAAGCAATTCCCTGCCTCAGTCTACCAAGTAGCTGGGATTACAGGCTCCCACCACCACATCCAGCAACTTTTTTTTTTTTTTTTTTAGTAGAGACGGGGTTTCAACATCTTGGCCAGGCTGGTCTTGAACTCCTGACCCCGTGATCCATCTACCTTGGACTCCCAAAGTGCTGGGATTACAGGTGTGAGCCACCATGCCCAGCCTGCCTGAAATTTTTGTTCTCCTGTGACCACATTGTATTATTCCTGTCTCTTATATTTTCTTTTTTTTTTTTTTTGAGAGGGAGTCTCGCTCTGTCGCCCAGGCTGGAGTGCAGTGGCCAGATCTCAGCTCACTGCAAGCTCCACCTCCCGGGTTTATGCCATTCTCCTGCCTCAGCCTCCTGAGTAGCTGGGACTACAGGCGCCCGCCACCTTGCCCAGCTAGTTTTTTTGTATTTTTTTTTTTTTAGTAGAGACAGGGTTTCACCGCGTTCGCCAGGATGGTCTCGATCTCCTGACCTCGTGATCCACCCATCTCGGCCTCCCAAAGTGCTGGGATTACAGGCTTGAGCCACCACACCCGGCCACATTTTTCTTTTTTTATTTATACACACACACATACACACACACGCACTTGCACACACACATGCACACACACGTATATATGTTTCGGTTTGTTTGTTTCAAGAGACAGGGTCTCACTATGTTACCAAAGCTGGTCTCAAACTTCTGGGCTCAAGCAATCCTTCTGCCTTAGCCTCTTGAGTAGCTGGGATTATAAGCACATACTATTGTTCCCAGACCAAACTGAGGGTTGGGCTGCTATTTCTCGTGGCCCAGTAATGAGATGCAGATGAACTGGGGAGGAAGAGAGTTTTTATTTGTGCAACCTGTTACAGGGAGAAGGCCTGGAAATTATCACCAGACAAACTCAAAATTACAAAGTTTTCCAGAGTTTATATACCTTCTGACCTATATGTCTACGTGTAAGTGTGCATTCATCTAAAGACATACGTGATTAACTTCTTTATGTATATATTTTTGAGACAGAGTTTCACTGTGTCGCCCAGGCTGGAGTGCAGTGGCATGATCTCGGCTCACTGCAACCTTCACCTCCTGGGTTCAAGTGATTCTCCTGCCTCAGCTTCCTGAGTAGCTGGGACTACAGGCATGCGCCACCATGACCGGCTAATTTTTTTTATTTTATTTTTTGTATTTTTAATAGAGACAGGGTTTCGCCATGTTAGTCAGGCTGGTCTCAAACTCCTGACCTCAAATGGTTCGTCCATCTCGGCCTCCCAAAGTGCTGAGATTACAGGCATGAGCCACCATGCGGAGCTGGTTAACTTCTTTTAATCTGTAACTAAGGTCTGAGTCCTGAAGACACTCCTCTGGAGCCTAAGTAGATTTACTTAATCTAAATGGGTCCAGGTGCTGGGGCGATTACGCTTATCTTGTTTCCTGCTAAATCACGGAGGTTTGGGGAGTTCCTTCAGACCCCCAGTAAACTTTTTTGTGGAGGCCTGGAGAGTTTCTTCAGATCCACAATAAAATTTATTGAATCCTAAATGGGTCCTGTTAAGAATTCCTTCGTGATTTTGTCATGCTTTAAGACCCAGGAAAGGCCTAGGCAAAACTCTTGGTGGGCTTTTGTTACATTCCAGCCTTTGTATAAAGGCACTGGCTTTTAATATTTAACTTAACCACTCAATCAGTACTGAACCAGTTGTTATGGAGGCCTGCGTTAGTGAGACCCGGCCTGCCACAGTACCACCACGCCCAGCCCTTATGATTTTATCTGTCACACAGGCTGGAGCTTGGTGGCACCAACATATCCTACTGCGGCCTTGAACTCCTGGACTCAAGTGGTCCTCCTGCTTCAGCCTCCAGAGTAGCTGGGACTACAGACACATGACACCATGCCTGGCAAATTTTTAAATTATTTGTAGAGATGGGGTCTTGCTATGTTGCCTAGGCTGTTCTCTAACTCCTGGGCTTGACCGATCCTCAAACCTTGACTTCCCAAAGTGTTGGGATTACAGGCATGATTTTCTTAATAGCATTTTCTTTTCTCTAGCTTAATTTTAAGAATATAGCATATATATAAAACACAAAAAATACATGTTAGTCTGCAATGTGATTGGTAAGGCTTCCAGTCAATAGGAAGCTATTAGTAGTTAAGTTTTTGGGGAGTCAAAAAACTTTCTTTTCTTTCTTTCTTTTTTTTTTTTTAATTGAGACAGGGTCTCATTGGGTGCGGCGGCTCACACCTGTAATCCCAGCACTTTGGGAGGCCAAGGCAGGTGGATCACCTGAAGTCAGGAGTTTGAGACCAGCTTGACCAACATGGAGAAACCCCGCCTCTGTTAAAAGTACAAAATTAGCTGGGCATGGTGATGCATGCCTGTAATTCCAGCTACTCGGGAGGCTGAGGCAGGAGAATCACTTGAACCCAGGAGGCCGAGGTTGCCGTGAGCCGAGATCGTGCTATTGCACTCCAGCCTGGGCAATAAGAGTGAAACTCCATCTCAAAAAAAAAAAGAGAGAGACAAGGACTCACTCTGTCACCCAGGCTGGAGTACAGTGATGCGAACATGGCTCACTGCAGCTTTGACCACCTTGGCTCAAGCAATCTTCCTGCCTCAGCCTCCTGAGTAGTTGGGACCACAGGGGCATGCCACCACGCTGAGCTAATTTTGTATTTTTATGGAGATGGAGTCATGCCTTGTTGCCCAGGCTAGACTCAAACTCCTGAGATCAGGCAATACACTTGCCTCAACCTGCCAAAGTGCTAGGATTATAGGCACAGGCCACTATGCACACCCTTTTTCTTTCTTTCTTTGTTTTCTGTTTGGTTTTTTTTTTTTTTTTGAGAAGAGGTCTCACTCTGTTGCCCAGGCTGGAGTGCAGTGGTGCAATCTCGGCTCACTACAACCTCCACCTCCCAGGTTCAAGCAGTTCTCCTGCTTCAGCCTCCCGAGTAAGTGGGACTACAGGCACACACCACCATGCCTGGCTAATTTTTTTATTTTTAGTAGAGACGGGGTTTCACTATGTTGGCCAGGCTGGTCTCGAACTCCTGACCTCATGATCCACCCACCTCGGCCTCCCAAAGTGCTGGGATTACAAGCATGAGCCCGGTTCTTTGTTTTTTCATTCTGTTTTGTTTTGTTTTGTTTGCAGGTGGGGAGAAGGAGTCAAAAAGTATACATGGGCTTTGTGCAGAGGGGTCAGTGTCTGTAACGTTAGACACTGGTTCTTCAAGGGTCAACTCTAGTTTTTCTTAAGAGCAACAAGTTAAGCCATAAGCCAGCTAGTTCACCAGAGAGAACCAAGGGGGAAAGATCCTAAGAAGAGCGGTCTTGGGGTCAGAACAAACCTCAAAGATTGGCCTCAGAAACCATCCCTGCCAGAATTTAATTGAATCAGACTATGGAGGAATTTATGCCCCAGGACATTGTCAAAAATAATAGAGCAATCAGCTTGCAATTAGTGGAGCTTAACAGCTGGGTGTGGGGAAAGAGACGAAGAGAGTCCTGCTAAAACCACTATTCTCTTACTGTGACTATAGGTACACTCAAGGCTACATCCTCTGAAGAATGACACCAAAGACTTCACAATATGGGGGAAATAGACTTCACTTAAATAATCTAGCCAAGTCACTAAGCAAACAAGCAAATAACAACAGAAACAAGCCCTACACAGAGGAAAGATAATTAGAGTTGCTAATATAATATTATTGTTATTATTTTGAGACAAAGTCTCACTCTGTTACCCAAGCTGGAGTGCAGTGATGTGATCTCAGCTCACTGCAACCTCCGCCTCCCAGGTTTCAGTGATTCTCCTGCCTCAGCCTCCCAAGTAGCTGGGATTACAGGTGTGCACCACCACACCCGGATAATTTTTGTGTTTTTAGTAGAGATGAGGTTTCCCCGTGTTGGCCAGGCTAGTCTTTAACTCCTGACCTCAGGTGATCCGTCCACTGTGGCCTCCCAAAGTGCTGGGATTATAGGCGTGAGCCACTGTGCCCAGCCTAATATATTATTTTAAATGTCCAGTTTTTTTTTTTTTTTTTTTTTTTTTGAGACGGAGTCTCGCTCTGTCTCCAGGCTGGAGTGCAGTGCCGATCTCAGGCTCACTGCAAGCTCCGCCTCCCGGGGTTTACGCCATTCTCCTGCCTCAGTCCTCCCGAGTAGCTGGGACTACAGGGCGCCCGCCACCTCGCCCGGCTAGATTTTTGTATTTTTTTAGTAGAGACGGGGTTTCACCATGTTAGCCAGGATGGTCTCGATCTCCTGACCTCGTGATTCCGCCCGTCTCGGCCTACCAAAGTGCTGGGATTACAGGCTTGAAGCCACCGCCCCGGCCAAAATGTCCAGTTTTTGACCAAAAAAATTATAAGATTTGCAAGAAAAAGAAAGGTGACCCATACATAGGCGCAAAAAAATTAGGCAACAAATACTGCCTGCTGAGAGAGTCCAGATATTTGATTTAATGGAAAAGATTTCCAAAGCACTTATTATTAAATACGTTCAAAGAACTAAGGAAACCATGCTTCAAAATAGTAATGAAGACCAGGCATGGTGGCTGTGCCTATATTCCCAGCACTTTGGGAGACCAACACAGGGCAGATCACCTGAGTCAGGAGTTTTGAGAACCAGCATGGCCAACATGGCAAAACCCCATCTCTACTAAAATACAAAAAATTATCCAGGCGTGGTGGTGCATGCTTAATCCCAGCTACTAGAGAGGTTGAGGTGTAGGATTGCTTGAACCCAGAAGATGGAGTGTGCATGGACTGAGATCGCACCACTGCACTCCAGCCTGGGCGACAGAGTGAGACTCTGTCTCAAAAAAACAAAAAAAAAAACAAAAGAAAAACAAAAAAGCCCAGAAATTCTATGTGTTGACATATTGACTAATTCAAAAGGGTATTTATATGGTTTTCTGTAAAATTGAGCATTGAATAAAAGGCACAACAGTACTCTTAGGGCACTAATCTGGCTCTTTAACAAAATTGTAAAAGGTTATAAAACGGTTTTTGCTTTTTAAATTTCTGAGTCATTTTGGCAAAATAACAACTTTGTGGTAATTTGGGAATTCTATTTCATAACATCAAGTGTTTAAACTCTAACATATTTAACAGGCTTCCAAAATTAAACTCAGTTACAAAATTTGCCTTTCCTGATGCCTGGCTTTTGAATGCTACAGAGGCACCTGGAGTATCCAAAAGAGAGGTAAACAGGGAAATGTATTTGACATGTTTAGTTACATGAGATTGCCAAAATGGTTGTTCATCTTCTTCTCAGGTATATATGTGGTCCTGAGATGAGAAGTAGATGGTAGAGATTATGTTCTAAAATTGTGTGTGATTTCTAAAATTCTAATGTCTAAAGCATATTGCTATCAGTCATAATTAAGGTTGTTAAGTTATTGTAAATATAACAGAGATAATCAGCTTCTTTGTCAATGTGTTTCTAACTGTAACTACCCTGGACATTTTGTTATTCACAGACAATTGTCTTTTTTGATCCTTTTCATAAGATGGTTTAAGTTAAGCTATAGGATCTGCAGCCATAAAATAAGAGACGGGTTCATGTCCTTTGCAGGGACATGGATGAAGCTGGGAAACCCATTCATTGTCAACAAACTAACACAGGAACAGAAAACCCAACACCACATGTTCTCACTCATAATGTGAAGTGGTAACAATGAAACACATGGACACATGGGAGGGGAACATCACAGCACTAAGTCCTGTCAGGGGTGGAGGACAAGGGGAGGAGAGCATTTAGGAACAAATACCTTAATGGCATGCAAGGCTTAAACACCTAGGATGGATGCGGCTGGGCACGGTGGCTCACGCCTTTAATCCAGCATTTGGGTTGGATTACAGGCTTGAGCCACCCGCGCCCAGGCAGAGCGGGGCCTCCAATTTGTATTTTGATCACGAAGTAGAGACGGGGTCAGGAGATCGAGACCACCCTGGCTAACATGGTGAAACCCCGTTCTCTAGGCTATATACCAATACCAAAAATAAATGAGTCTAGCGGAGTGTGGTGGCAGGTGTCCTGTGTAGTCCCACTCTTACTGGGGAGGCTGTAGGAAGGGGATGTCACACCAAATGGCGTTGAGAACCCTCCCCGCGAGAGTGGGCTCTCGGTGCTCTGCAGTGCGAGCTGTGAGCCGGCACACCAGTGCACTCCTAGTCCTAGAACGCTAGCCAAAGCGAGACTGCCGAGTCTCAAAAAAAAAAAAAAAAAAAAAATTGAGATTATACGGGGGTGTTGGGTATACTCCTGTGAACAAAATTTGGAGCATGTTTGTTTCTCTCTGCCTGGTTCCTCTAGAATTTAGAAACTATCTGTGAGTATTTGTAACCTATGACAATACAGTTGTTCGCATCAGTGCAATAAGAATCCATTTTCTTTTGCAACAGGATGCAATTGGAGAAACTGGTTGTTTTACCAAGGCTTTAACTGGAATGGTATGCTTCCCTTTAAGGGGTCAATCTCAACTTGCTTCAGGCACCGCACCTAGCCGTTCTTTTCTTTTCTTTTTTTTGAGACGGAGTCGTACTCTGTCACCCAGACTGGAGTGCAGTGGCCGGATCTCAGCTCACTGCAACCTCTGCCTCCCGGGTTCAAGCAATTCTCCTGCTGGGATTACAGGCATGCGCCACTATGCCCAGTTAATTTTTGTATTTTTAGTAGAGACGGGGTTTCTCCATGTTGGCCAGGCTGGTCTTGAATTCCTGACCTCAGGTGATCCACCAGCCTCGGCCTCCCAAAATGCTGGGATTACAGGCGTGAGCCACCACTCCCAGCCAAGGCCTCAGAATTTTTGAGCTGTCCTTAACCCCACCTTATTTTGCCTTGATACAGGTTTTCTAATAACCTGGTTTGTCTCTTCTCGGCTTCAGGCCATCGAACTCCAGATGGTCATGGAACCGGAGCCTCAGATGATGGCGGCTCCTTTTGCTAGGGACCCTCAGATAGGCCTCTGAGGGAGCCATATTCCCCAAACAGCACCTTCTGTCAGCAGGAAGTAGTTAAGATCTGTCTTGGTCTTTATCCTTGTTCTAACAGCAGTCAGATGGACTTTTTTAGAGCGGGGAACAATGATAGATGCAGGAGGCAGATGAGCGGGTGGGTCCCCAGACAATCTCCGACCGGCCTAGGTACTGGAAGAATGTGGTGGAGCCATGGAAGTTCAGGCCGTTTGCATCCGGGAGGAGCCTGGCCTCTTCAGTTCCTGTGTGGTGGCCTGGGATTAAATCTGTAAGGTGGGGACCTCCTAGCAGGACCGCCCTCTTACTTTGCTGAGAGTTTGTCTTTCCTTTTTTTCCTTTTCACCCCATAAACCCTGCTCTACCCACTGTTCAATGTGTCCGTGTGCGCAAATTTTGCTGATCGTGTGATAAGAACCTGTTTTTTCTGCAACAATATCACCTAATAGAAGAAAGAATTACAATTAAAGAGAGAGCATAATATTATGCAATCCAAAGAATAGAAATAAAAATAATGAAGAAAAGGCTGGGCGCAGTGGCTCACGCCTGTAATCCCAGCACTTTGTGAAGCCGAGGTGGGCGAATCATCTGAGGTCCGGAGTTCGAGACCAGCCTGTCCAATATGATGAAGTCCCATCTCTACTAAAAATACAAAAAAAACAAAAACAAAAACAAAACAAACAAACAAAAAAAACTGGGCACGGTGGCATGCCCGGTGGCATCTGTAATCCCAGCTACTCAGGAGGTTGAGACAGGAGAATTGCTTGAACCCAGGAGGCAGAGGTTGCAGTGAGCCGAGATGGCGCCACTAAACTCCAGCCTGGGCAACAGAGTGAGACTCTGTCTCAAAAGAAAAAAAAAGAAAGAAAAATAAACAGAGCCTTAAAGAAACGTGAGACACCATTAAGTACACCACCATACATGTAAGGGAAATACCAGAAACAGAGGAGAGAACGAGCAGAATAAAAGTCAAAGAAATAATTGGCTTGAAACTTCCCTAACTTACTGAAAAACATTAATGTACAAATTCAGAGTTCAACAAATTATGCACAATAGACACAAAGAGATCCACACTTATACATATTAGTTTAAAAATAAATAAATAAATAAATAAATAAATAAAACTAGGCTAGGCGCAGTGGCTCACGCCTGTAATTCCAGAACTTTGGGAAGGCTGAGGCAGGTGGATCAGCTGAAGTCAGGAGTTCGAGACCAGCCTGGCCAACATGGTGAAACCCCATCTCTGCTAAAAATACAAAAAATGAGCCAGGCGGGGTGGCGCATGCCTGTAATCCCAGCTACTCGGGAGGCTGAAACAGGAGAATTGCTTGAACATGGGAGGCCGAGGTTGCAGTGAGCTGAAATCACACCACTACACTCCAGTCTGGGTGACAGAGTGAGACTGTCTCAAAAAAAAAAAGAGGAAACAACCCAAAGTCCATCAACCCCTGAATGAATAAAGAAAATACAGCATATTCATATACAATGGAATACATGACAACAAAAAGTGGTGAATTGCTGATACAGGCTACAAAATGTATGAATGTTGAAATTATATAAGTGAAAGAAGCCAATCACAAAATACCACATATTCTACAATTCCATTAATACAAAGTGACCAGAATAAGCAAATATAAAGAGACAGAACATGTTCATGATTGCTTAGTGCAGGGCTTGGGGGCTAAACAAAATGAAGCGTTACTGCTAATGTATACGGCTTTTTTCTTTTTTTTTTTTTCTTGAGATGGAGTCTTGCTCTCTCACCCAGGCTGGAGTGCAGTGGTGCCATCTCGGCTCACTGCAACCTCCGCCTCCCGGGTTCAAGGAATTCTCCTACCTCAGCCTCCCAAGTAGCTGGGATTACAAGCGCCCACTGCCAAGCCTGGCTAATTTTTGTATTTTTAGTAGAGGTGGGGTTTCACCATGTTGGCCGGGCTGATCTCGAACTCCTGACCTCGTGACCCATCCACCTCAGCCTCCCAAAGTGCTGGGATTACAGGCATGAGCCACCGTGCCCGGCTTCTTTTTTCTTTTTTTTTTTTTGAGATGAAGTTTCACTCTTGCTGCCCAGCCTGAAGTGCAGTGACGCGATCTTAGCTCACTGCAACCTCCACCTTCCAGTTCAAGGGATTCTCCTGCCTCAGCCTCCTGAATAGCTGGGATTACAGGCGCCTGCCACCACACCCAGCTAATTTTTGTATTTTTAGTAGAGATGGGGTTTCACCATGTTGGCCAGGCTGGTGTCGAACTCTGACCTCGTGATCTGTCTGCCTCAGTCTCCCAAAGTGGTGGGAGGATTACAGGCGTGAGCCACAAAGTGGGGCCAGTATATGGGGTTTCTTTTGGGGTGATTAAGCTGCTCTAAAACTGATGGTGGTGGTCATACAAGTCTGAATATATTAAAAACCATTGAAATCTACACTTTAAATAGGTGAATTGTATCATGTATTAATTATATCTGAAGAAAGCTGTTATGTAAAGAGAATGAGTGCAATAAATGTATCATCAGATAAACAAAAGCTGAAAAAGATTAAGACCAACACAACTCATTACAGGAAATTGTGGGACATGCATCAGACAGAAGAAACATGATCCCAGATGAAAGAAAATTTGAGATGCAAGAAGGAATCATGAGAAAAGATACTGAGGCCAGGCAAGGTGGCTCATGCCTATAATCCCAGCACTTTGGGAGGCCGAGGCAGGCACATCACCCGAGGTCGGGAGTTTGAGACCAGCCTGACCAACATGGAGAAACCCCGTCTCTACTAAAAAATACAAAATTAGCTGGGCGTGGAGGCACATGCCTGTAATCCCAGCTACTTGGGAGGCTGAGGCAGGAGAATTGCTTGAACCTGGGAGGCAGAGGTCGCGATGAGCCAAGATCTCGCCACTGCACTCCAGCCTGGGCAACAAGAGTGAAACTCCATCTCAAAAAAAAAAAAAGAAAAAAGAAAAAATAGATATTGACAGATATCTAAGGAAATCTAAACAAACTTTAATAGTAAAATATGTCTTATTTATGAGAATTGTCACAGTACAAATACTAGACAGTAGTTGCATTTAAAGTGTTCAGAATTGAAGCATTATAAGATCTTAGTATGACTGAGCAAGAGAGTAACTGTATTTTTAAACTATATTTTATCTTATTTTTATTTATTTATTTGATTTGATTGTGATTGATTAGAGACAGGGTTCACCCTGTCACCCAGGCTGGAGTGCAGTGCCATTATCTTGGCTCATGGCAGCCTTGACCTCCTGGACTCAAGTGATCCTCCTGCCTCAACCTCCTAAAGTGCTGGGATTACAGGCATGAGCCACTGCATCCAGCCTGTATTTCTGACTTTAGACTTTAACTTATACAGCTTAAAATAATTTTGATAAAAATTTTAAAAATAAAACACAAAAAATAAAATAATAATTTGGGTAGTCACACACAAAAAACAGATATAAAGCATAGATTTTAAACATATAGTGAGAAAATAATGAGAAAAAATATTAACCCTCTGGAAGGCAAGAGAGGAAAGGAGAAAAAGTGAGAAAGATAACTATGAAGTAAATAAGAGAGTAGAAACAAAATCCAAATGTATTAGTCGTCATACTAAATGCAAGTAGACTAAATTCTCCAATAAAAGGACAAATGGTTGTAAGAAGGTATAAAAAACAAAAGTCCATGATACACTATTTATAAGAGGCTTAAATGTAAGGATACAGAAATATGGAAGAATAATATGCTTGAAAAATACCAACTGAAAGAAAAACTGGTGTAGCTATCTTGGATAAAATTGACCCTAAGTTGGCCAGGTACGGTGGCTCACGCTTATAATCCCAGCACTTTGGGAGGCCGAGGCGGGTGGATCATCTGAAGTCAGGAGTTCGAGACCAGCCTGGCCAACATGGTGAAACCCTGTCTCCACTAAATACACAAAAATTAGCTGGGCATGGTGGCAGGTGCCTGTAATCCCAGTACTTGGGAGGCTGAGGCAGGAGAATTGCTTGAACCCGACAGACGGAGGTTGCAGTGAGCTGAGATTGCACCACCACACTCCAGCCTGGGCAACAGAGCGAGACTCTGTCTCAAAACAAAAACAAACAAACAAAAATTGACCCCTAAGTTAAAAAGTACTTCTTGAGATAAAGAGGATTGCTACAATGACAAAAGATTCAATTCACCAGGAAAGTATTAGTTTTAAGCTGGAATGAACTAAAAACATTAAGCATACAAAGTAAGACAAGTAAGATGAAATTGAACAATTGGCCAGGCCCAGTGGTTCATGCCTGTAATCCCAGCACTTTGGGAGGCAGAGGTGGGTTTATCACCCTGAGGTCAGGAGTTCAAGACCAGCCTGGCCAACATGGTAAAACCCCATCTTTACTAAAAATACAAAAAAAAAATTAGCTCGGTGTGGTGGCGCACACCTGTAGGAGGCTGAGGCAGTAGAAGTTGTAGAATCATGGGAACCCAGGAGGTGAAGGTTGCAGTGAGCTGAGATTGCACCACTGCACTCCAAACCTCGGTGTCAGAGTGAGACTGTCTCAAAAAACAGAAAAAACAAAACAAAACATATATATACGTACAAAATAAATCACTCACAGATCAATCAAATCAAAATGGAAATTAGAAAATGATTTGGAACAATGATAATAGAATCATCATTAAAACTTATGGCTTGAGGCTGGGCACAGTGGCTCACGCCTGTAATCCCAGTGCTTTGGGAGGCTAAGGTGGGCGGATCACGAGGTCAGGAAATCGAGACCATCCTGGCTAACAAGGTGAAACCCAGTCTCTACTAAAAAAATTAACTGGGTGTGGTGGCACACGCCTGTAGTTCCAGCTACTCGGGAAGCTGAGGCAGGAGAATCACTTGAACCCGGGAGGGGGAGGTTGCAGTAAGCCAAGATCGCGCCACCATACTCCAGCCTGGGCAACAGAGCAAGACTCCATCTCAAAAAAAAAAAAAAAAAAAAAAGCGGGGGGGGTGGTGCATGCCTGTAATTCCCAGCTACTTGGGAGGCTGAGACAGGAGAATCGCTTTAACCCAGGAGGCAAAGGTTGAGGTGAGCCGAGATTGTGCCGTTGCACTCCTTGGCGACAGGAGCGAAACTCCACCTCAAATAATAATAATAATAATAAAAACAAAGGCCGGGCGCGGTGGCTCAGGCCTGTAATCCCAGCACTTTGGGAGGCCGAGACGGGTGGATCACGAGGTCAGGAGATCGAGACCATCCTGGTCTACACGGTGAAACCCCGTCTCTACTAAAAAATGCAAAAAACTAGCCGGGCGAGGAGGCGGGCGCCTGTAGTCCCAGCTACTCGGGAGGCTGAGGCAGGAGAATGGCGTGAACCCGGGAGGCGGAGCTTGCAGTGAGCCGAGATCGTGCCACTGCACTCCAGCCTGGGCTACAGAGCGAGACTCCGTCTCAAAAAAAAAAAAAAAAAAAAAATAATAATAAAACAAAATGAACAACCTAGCTGGGCGCAGTGACACATGCCTATAATTCCAGCACTTTGGGAGGCCAAGGAGGGAGGATTGCTTGAGTTCAGGAGTTCAAGACCAGCCTGGGCAACATAGTGACACCTTGTCTTTACAAAAAATGAGATCAGCCAGGCATGGTGACTCACACCTGTAGTTCTGCCTACTCAGGAGCCTGAGTGGGAGGATCGCTTGAGCCTGGGAGGTTAAGGCTGCAGTGAGCCGAGATTTTACCACTGCACTCCAGCCTGGGCAACAGAGTGAAAACCTGTCTCAAAAAAATTATATATATATTCTCAGGATGAATGAAAAAATGGAGAGAGGGAGAGAAAGAGAAAAAGAGAAGATACATACATACAGTTGATTTTTTTTTTTTTGAGACGGAGTCTTACTCTGTTGCCCAGGCTGGAGTGCAGTGGCCGGATCTCAGCTCACTGCAAGCTCCGCCTCCCGGGTTTAGCCATTCTCCTGCCTCAGCCTCCTGAGTAGCTGGGACTACAGGCGCCCGCCACCTTGCCCGGCTAGTTTTTTGTATTTTAGTAGAGACGGGGTTTCACCGTGTTAGCCAGGATGGTCTCGATCTCCTGACCTCGTGATCCGCCCGTCTCGGCCTCTCAAAGTGCTGGGATTACAGGCTTGAGCCACCGCGCCCGGCCATACAGTTGATTCTTATTGTTTGTGGATTTAATATTTGCAAATTCACCTACTTCCTAAAATTTATTTATAACTTTAAAATCAATATTTGTGGCCATTTGCAGACAGGAGCAAACTGGTGAAAAATTTGAGTCATCCAACGCACATGTTCACCACTGAGGTTTGACAAGGCAGTGCTCTGCCTTCTAGTTTTCTATTTTCAATCTACTTAATGACATGTTTTTCATAGTTTTAAGGTTTTTGTTGATGATTTTGCTGATTAAAATGTGCCCCCCAGACCGGGTGCAGTGGCTCACACCTGTAATCCCAGCACTTTGGGAGGCCGAGGTGGGTGGATCACCTGAGGTCCGTCCGGAGTTCAAGACCAGCCTGACCAACATGGTGAAACCCCGTCTCTACAAAACAAAAAAACAAAAAAACAAAACAAAACAAAAAAAAAAACGAAATTAGCTGGGTGTGGTGGCGCATGCCTGTAATCCCAGCTAGTCGGGAGGCTGAGGCAGGAGACTTGCTTGAACCCAGGAGGCGGAGGTTGCAGTGAGCCAAGATCGCGCCATCGCACTCCAGCCTGGGCAACAAAAGTGAAACTCCATCTCAAAAAAAAAAGAATGAGAGAAAAATTTGCAAAAATGATTAAGAACCTCAAAATCTGTGGGGTAAAATCAAAAGTCTAGTAGGCATGCTACTGAATTCTTAGAAGGAAAGACTAGGACAGAAAAAAATATTTGAAAGAATGTCTAAAAACTTCCCAAATATGCTAGAAGACAATTTTACAGAATCAAAAAATCTCAGGGAAACCCAAACAGGATAAATGAGAAAACTATGCCTGGGCACACAGTGATGGTTAATGTTATGCGTCAACTTGACTGAGTTAAGGAACGCCCAGAGAGCTGGAAAAACATTGTTTCTGGGTGTGTCGGTGAGAGTGTTTCTTGAAGAGATCGGCATTTGAATCGGTAGACTGAGTAAGGTTCTCTTGCACCAGTGTAGTTGTGTATTGTCCAATCAAGTGAGGGCTTGGAAAGAACAAAAAGATAAGAGGAAGGGTGAGTCCTCTTCTTGAGTTCAGACATCCAACTTCTCCTGCCTTTGGACCTAGGAGCTCCCGATTCTTGGGTCTTTAGACTCTAGGACTTACACCAGCACCACCACTGCCACTGCCACCACTACCACCACCACCCCACCTCCAGTTCTCAGGCCTTTGGACTCAGACTGAATTACACCACCAGCTTCCTGGTTCTCCAGATTACAGATGGTAGATTGTGAAACTTCTTGGTCCCTGTAATCGTTTGAGCCAATTCCCATGACAAAACCCCTCATTTTTGCTGTGGGGAAGCTCAATAAATAGAAAACAAAAACATATGTATATATATGTATCTATATAATCACATATAAAAGTAATGTTATTTGCACAGAAGAGACATATCTGTCTCCCCCAGTGGTTCTGCTTCTCTGGAGAACTCCAATACACACACCAAAGCCAAACTGTCAAAAACCAAAGAACCAAAGATAAAAAGAAAATCTTGAAAGCATTTAGAGAAAAATAACAGGAAATAATGATCCCAAAGACTGTGAACTTCTCACTAGAAACTGTGAGGGCCGGAAGACTGGACATCTTAGGGACTTCCCTTTCAGAAGCCCCTCTCCCACAAGGGAGAGAGCTGTTCTCCTTTATCTTTTGCATATTAAACCTCTGCTCCTAAACTAAAAAAAATTTTTTTTAAGTGCTAAAAGAAAAAAATAAACCTGTCACACCAGAAGCTTATCTCCAGCGAAGATATTCTTTAGGAATGAAGGCCAAATAGACATTTCCAGACAAAAAGAAAACTAAGATCATTTATCACCAGCAATGCTGCTCTATAAGAAATACTGAAAGTTCTTGAGGCAGAAGGGGAATGATGTCACGGGGGACTCACTTTCAGGAGTGAGAGCAAAGGCTAAATAGGCCAGGCGCAGTGGCTCACGCCTGTTATCCCAGAACTTTGGGAGGCCGAGGTGGGCGGTTCACCTGAAATCAGGAGTTTGAGACCAGCCTGGCCAACAGGGTGAAATCTCATCTCTATTAAAAATACAAAAAGTAGCTGGGCATGGTGGTGGGCGCCTGTAATCCCAGCTACTTGGGAGGCTGAGGTAGAATTGCTTGAACCTGGGAGGCAGAGGTTGCAGTGAGCCGAGACTGCGCCACTGCACTCCAGCCTGGGCAACAGAGCAAGACTCTGTCTCAAAAATAAATAAAATAAAAATACCTAAAATAAACCAGAAATGACTTGCAGAAGATGTAGAACATTGATACCCACATTAAGGTGCTAATGAAAGGGGAAAGATGGCCAGCTAAACCAGCATATTACCCCCAAATCCTTTAACTTCAGCTTCTGTATTACAGCATCTGTAGCATCTTTTCATTCTTGGTTTCAGGCCAAAATAAAAGTACATTTTGGTTCATTTGTTAGTGACTCAAGAATTAAGTGTAGGAAAAAATACCAAAAGAAAGTATGCCTCCTAGTGGTGGGATTAAGGGTGATCATTTTTCTCCCTCTGCATTATACCTTTCTATACTTTTCCAAATTATTTATGACAATCAGTAATACAGGTTGAAAAGCTGTTATAGCTAATATCACCTTAATGCAGGACAAGAGCTGCATCTGTTGTGACTACAACAAACTCAGCACAGAGCAGGGGCTGTGCGCAGGCTCAGTGACTGGAAGGTCCCCTCCCCTTAACAGATAAGCAGCAGCCCAGGCAGAAGGCAGGAGGCAGGGCCTGTGGGTCCCCTGAATCCCAACGAAACACTCCATGGTCATACTTTTGGTCAAAATTAGTAAACTTTATTTAAACTTCAAAAAAATAAAATAACAGACAAAAGGCAGCTTTAGCTTTGTTCTTCTCGAGGATCAGCTGTAACCACTCAGAGCAGGAACTACCCCTAAGTTAAAATGCCCTTTACCCGCCCCCACATCAAGTCACAGGCAAGGAAGGATCTTCAATTTGGGGACAGGCAGGGGGTGGATGGGGTAGGAATGAGAACACCACTGGGCCAGTGGGTTCTGACAGCATGAGTGGAGAACGAGACAAGAGTCTGCATCAGAAACGGGATCCAGAAGTTCAACAGCTCTGCCACAAGGCGTTTATGTACAAGGGAGCTGGGCTGGGGGTGACACCCCACGAGGGAAACAAGAACTGCACAGCAGCATGGGCAAGTTGCCCTGGACCCTAGCCTGCTGCCGCACCCCACGAGCCTTCAGTTCTCCTCATCACTGTCATCCGGGCTGATGGCCGGGCTGGTGAGGCTGTAGGTGGGGCTGGTGGGCGAGTAACCAGGGGAAGTGGGAGAGTAAGTCGAGCCTTTGGGAGAGGTGGGCGAGTAGGTGGGGCTGGTGGGTGAGTACTTGGGAGAAGTGGGCGAGTAAGTGGGACTAGTAGGTGAGTACTTGGGAGAGGTTGGGGTGTAGACTGGAGAGGTTGGGGAGTAAGTAGGGGATGTTGGCGAGTATTTCGGGGTGGTGGGTGAATAGGTGGGACTGGTAGGAGAGTACTTGGGAGAGGTGGGTGAATATTTGGGACTGGTAGGTGAGTACTTGGGGGAGGTTGGGGTATACTCTGGGGAGCTGGGACTGTAGGAAGGACTGGTTGGGGTGTACTTGGGTGAGGTTGGGCTGTAGCTGGGCGAGCTGGGGCTGTAGCTGGGTGAGCTTGGGGTATAGGTTGGAGACTGTGGTGTGTATCGTGGGCTGGAAGGGGAGTAACTTGGTGAGGTCGGGGAATAACTGGGTGATGTTGGAGAGTAGCTTGGAGAGGTTGGACTGTAGTTAGGGCTGGTAGGCGTGTAGTTGGGACTAGTAGGTGAATAGCTGGGTGATGTCGGGCTGTAGCTGGGTGACGTTGGGGTATAATTGGGACTGGTTGGAGAATAGTTCGGGCTGGTGGGTGAGTAACTTGGGGAAGTGGGTGAGTAGCTGGGGGAGGTGGGTGAATAGCTTGGAGAGGTTGGTGAGTAGCTGGGGGAAGTGGGAGAATAGCTGGGTGAAGTTGGCGAGTAGCTGGGAGACGTCGGCGAGTAGCTGGGAGAGGTGGGCGAGTAGCTGGGAGAGGTGGGTGAGTAGCTGGGAGAGGTGGGTGAGTAGCTGGGAGAGGTGGGTGAGTAGCTGGGTGATGTGGGACTATAGTTGGGACTGGTTGGAGAATATGATGGAGAGGTAGGGGAGTAGGAGGGTGAAGTGGGGGAATAAGAGGGACTCTGGGGTGTGTAGCCCCCAGGAGAGCGGGGCTCATAGGCAGGTGACGTTGGCGAGTAGCTGGGAGACATGGCACCACCTGTGGGGAAACAGCCAACAAAGGAGATGAGCAACGGACAGACTCACCCAGAACTGAGGAGAAAACAAACCTGGCCCGACAGATGGCGACAACTCACCTGGTGAAGGGATGTAGGGGCTTGAGGGACCCGGGGACCCCGGAGAGCCCGGTGTGGGAGACCAGGCAGGGGAGTAACCTGGGCTGAAGCCACTGGCATCTGATGCAGCACTGGGAGAGAAGCCAGCTGCCCCTGGGGTCATTCCACTCCCTACAGAGTGGGAAAAGCAAGTTAAGGCCAGAGCTGAAGATCAAATGCCCCCAATTCTTCCTGCCCACCTTTCACTAGCCCTCTGCGGCCTTCAAGAGTTCCAACAACGGCTGCCGTTCGTGATCCCAGCTCACCCACCTCTGAACCACCTGGAGGGCTCTCTTCCTGGATCAGGTTACTCACCAACACTGGGGGACCAGGCGCCGTAGGCAGGGGTTGCACCCTGGTTCCAAGGCGTCATGGCAGGAGAGATTCCACCCATGGGACTGGGTGCTGAGCCAAAGAACATGCCGGTGGCTGCAAAGAGGCACACAGGAAATCGTGAGGAGCAAGAACAGCAACAACAGACTAGCGACACCCTCCCACCCACAGCCTGCCCCACCGCTTCGCCAACACAGGCAGGTACCGGGCAGCTAGGGCCTCATACTCACGTCCAGCAGCCCCCAGGCCGGGGATATTGGTGGGGATCTCCATGCCATACTTGCACTTCTCTGCATCAAGCAGTAGGTCAAAGCAGCCAGTGCCGGCTGGAGCCAGCTGGCCCAGCATGATATTCTCAGAGACCCCCTTCATGGGGTCGCTCTCGCCGTGTGCAGCTGCTTCCATAAGCACGTCCACCTTAACAGAGCAGACAGGCCCCATGAGACCCCCACCACACACCACACACAGCACCTGGCTGTCCCATCACCACAGCCCAGCCGCCCAAAGTGGGTGCCCTTCTTCCCACACTGCTCCCTCCTTCTGCCCTATTCAGAAATTCCACTGTTACCGTTTCCTCAAAGGAACACTTCATGAGTGGTCCTGTGTCCTGGCGGTTGACTCCATGTCGGGTGATGGCCATTAAATGGCCACGACAGGTCATGGTATCACACAAGAGAGCCAAGTGTCGGTAATTGACATAGGAGCCATCAAACGAGATGACGTGGTACAGCTCCCGCTCCAGGGCCTTCCGCACAGCTTCAATGCCCAGCACCTGGCACAGGGGAGGGAAGCAGAGGGGAGGGTCAGGACTGAGGAACTCTGCTCTCTTTCCTGTTTCTGCCACGACCCAGATCCAGGGAGGGGGTCAGGAGCCAGGATATCCCACACTCAGAAATGGATCAGGCAGAAAAAGTCTGAGCCTGAGGAAATCCTGTGAGTGGACAGCACAGAATGAGGGGCCCGAGAGCCAGAGATCCATGAAAGGCCGCTGGGCAGCACACTAGGGCTCACCGTGAAGATCTCCACGATGTCATTGGACGTGGTGCGCACGGGGTCCACATCCTTCTCACTCAACACCCGCATCAAGCTCACGCCGTCTGTCTCCAGGATCCACTCCTGCAGGGCCTTGAATTCCCCGTCCTCCGTGATGATGATTTTCTTCTTGTTGTCTGTCTGTGGCAAGTGCATGTACACCTGTGGGAAAGACAGCATGCTCAGGGTGGGCAGGGCGGGGAGTTGGGGAGCAGGAGGAGGAAGGCGGTGGCGGAGGGGACGGCTGACCTTGCTGATCTGCTCAATGCCCTGCAGGGTCATATCTGTCAGCATGTTGGACTCAATGCAGCGCAGGAAGACATCATCATCCATCTTATCCACCACCTCTTCCTCCTGCAGCGAGAGTGAGGTCAGCACTCAGCATCCTCTGGTCTCTTCCCCGGCTCTCACCTCCAACTACAGCCTCCTTGAGGGCCTAACAAGTCAGTCACCAAGCTCTGCCCCTCACAGTTCCAGTGAGACAGGTTTTTTTTTTTTTTTGAGACGGAGTCTCGCTGTTATCAGCCTGGGCTGGAGTGCAATGGCATGATCTCGGCTCACTACAACCTCTACCTCCCAGGTTCCAGCAATTCTCCAGTGAGACTTTTTATCCTGATTTTACAATATTAAAAGCAGCCTAAGGAAAGGCACCCAAATCCCACCAACCTATCACAACTTCCACTCTGGTGCAGTCCTGCCTAGCGAGAGGCGGGCTCCATGAAAGTGTCAAGTCCTCCAACCGCTGTACCCAAACACACACCATTCCCTGCTCTAGCACTTAACCGCGTGTTCACCTAGGCTGCCGCTGGCATGACAGTGATCTCTTTTAATGGCCATATACTGTATTCCATCAAGACCTATCAATGCTTTTGTAACTGTTTTCTGACAGCAGTTCAGTAGTTAGTGAGTTCTTCAGTTTTTTTTTTTTTTTTTTTTTTTTGAGATGGAGTCTCACTCTTGTTGCCCAGGCTGGAGTGCAATGGCACCATCTTGCCTCACTGCAACCTCCGCCTCCCAGGTTCAAGTGATTCTCCTGCCTCAGCCTCCCGAGTAGCTGGGATTACAGGCATGCGCTACCACACCCGGCTAATTTTGTATTTTCAGTAGAGACAGGGTTTCTCCATGTTGATCAAGCTGGTCTCCAACTCCTGACCTCAGGTAATCTGCCCGCCTCGACCTCCCAAAGTGCTGGGATTACAAGTCTGAGCCACCACGCCCGGCCTGAGTTCTTCAGTTTTTATTACTAAAGCACCAGGCACCAACATGTGCTAAACAAGTATCTCAGGAGACATGCCCAGGAGTGAAGTCACTGATCCAGCCTTTTCATGAGTCTTGTTATGCCTGTCACACGACTTCCCCTAGGACATAGCAATTCCTACTATGCAACCTGCCCCCAAGTCTGGCCCCTGCCTCAGGGCTGGGGTTTGTATTCCCTAAGCAAAGCAAGCTGCAGGAGGCTCGGGGGAGGAAAGCCAGGTGACAGGGCAACAGGGAGGCACACCTATCTCCTATTTCAACACCATCTGTTTTATCTACTCAGCCGGTGCTGTGGGTTTTGAAAATCGTTGCTCATCACCATTCCCTATCCCGAAATTAGATGGGTACGATCCATCCCTCAATGTTTATTGTTTGAGACGGAGTTTCACTCTTGTTGCCCACGCTGGAGTGCAATGGCATGATCTTGGCTCACCTCAACCTCCGCCTCCCGGGTTCAAGCCATTCTCCTGCCTCAGTCTCCCGAGTAGCTGGGATTACAGGCACGCACCACCATGGCTAATTTTGTATTTTTAGTAGAGACAGGGTTTCTCCATGTTGATCAAGCTGGTCTTGAGATGGGGTTTCTCCGTGTCGGTCAGGCTGGTCTTGAACTCCTGACCTCAGGTGATCTGCCCGCCTCAGCCTCCCACAGTACTGGGATTACAGGCCTGGGCCCCGTGCCCGACCGACCCTCAGTGCTGGGATTACAGGCCCGGGGTCCCGCACCCGGTCCCACTCAGTGCTGGGATTACAGGCCTGGCCCCCGCACCTGGCCCCCCTCAGTGCTGGGATTACAGGCCTGGCCCCCGCGCCCAGCCCCCGTCAGTGCTGACTGCATCTTCTTTTCTTTGGTCCCTAACATGATTCATGAGTTTTACACACGTGACACATCAACTTCTTCCTGGATCCCTATTACCTCCTGCATCTTGTTCTCATCGCTGTTCATGATGCGAATACGGAGCACCAGCTTCTCTGCGTTGTCATCATTAAAGATGCAATTCAAGTCATCACCAAAACCTGGTGGGGCAAGGAGCCACGAGAAAGGCTGCAGCTAACAGGACTGGCCCCAGGCACTGTCCATTCGCAGCTCCCTCTGAGCAAGGCTATTTTGGCTCCCCACTCCTCCTCACAGAAACTTCCTTTTTCATAGAACCCCTCGGAAAGAGGAAGGGGGAACACTGAGAAGAGAAAGGGAGTGCAGAGGGGACCTGGAGAGTTGGAGGATGCCTTGGATGGGCGGAACTGGTACGTGGACGGGGTGAGGGTGGGTAGCTCATCAGGGGCTCAAGTGCAGTGAACACGACAGGTGGTAGCACAGACAGTGGGGCTCCTGAGCCAGGCCTGCCCTCCTAGGCTTACCAGCATTGATCTTTTCAGCAATCTGCTCCATGGTCAGCTTCCGATCAGTCATGTGCTTCCGATCCAGCTCCACCCGCAAGAGCCAGGGGGAGATGCGGGCCACGTCAAAGTCAGGCATTTCATAGTAGACATTCACCCACTCCTGATCCTCTGCCACCACCGTGCTCTGGGGGTTGGGGTCATAGTAGATGGCTGTGTTGGCAGTCACCTTCCTCAACGTTGTATGCTCCAGGCGGCACAGAATATCCTGGGAACAGACAAAAGTCCAAGTCCATGACACAGGGGACCGAGTAGCTCTAAAGGCCTCTTCTAACTCTCCTTATCAAGGGAATCCAAAACCCTTTATTCAACGGGAAGAGTTCTCCTTTTGTTTTTTTTTTTTTGAGATGGAGTCTCGCTCTTGTTAAGGCTAGAGGGTAGTGGCACAATCTCAGCTCACTGCAAACTCTGCCTCCCAGGTTCAAGCGATCCTCCTGCCTCAGCCCCTACTAGTAGCTGGGATTACAGGCACGCGCCACCACGCCCAGCTAAATTTTATATTTTTAGTAGAGACGGGGTTTCACCACGTTGGCCAGGTTGGTCTTGAACTCCTGACCTCAGGTGATCCACCCGCCTTGGCCTCCCAAAGTGCTGGGATTACAGGCGTGAGCCACCATGCCCAGTTGAGTTGTTCTTTTCTTCCTGCCAAGAAGCCCAGCACCCCTGGATCCCCACCTTGGCTCTCTCAGCATCTCGAGCAGACTGGCCCAACAAGAAGACAGTAAGTGAAGGGGTCTTTGGCTTCTTGGAAATGTTGATGAGCTCCTTAAGTCGGGGCACACCCAGCGTCACATTCTTGGCAGACACACCAGCATAGTGGAAGGTATTCAAGGTCATCTGGGTGGCAGGTTCTCCAAGGGACTGTGCAGCCAGAGCTCCCACCATTTCCCCAGGATGGGCCTAAGGAAAAGAGGAAAAGCTAGCATCAGACAAAGCCAACGCCTCTCTTTCGGTTAATGAGAGCAGGATGTGGATCCGCATCTGGCTTATCACAGTCAGGGCTAGAACTGTAACCTTAAAGGACATGGGTAGATGAGTTTGGAAAAGGCAGACAAACTCTAAAAGAAAAAAAAGAAACTCCTATTTGATCACCCCCTTCCTCACACAAGAGGTTCTATTTATAGGATACCATTTGGCACCTGGTATGCAGCACATCCAAAGAAAGCTACTATACCATCTGAGATCCAAATTTCTTTTTTTTTTTTTCCTGAGATGAAGTCTCACCCTGTCCCCCAGGATGGAGTGCAATGGCGCAATCTTGGCTCACTGCAACTTCTGCCTCCCAGGTTCAAGCAATTCGCCTGCCTCAGCCTCCCAAGTAGCTGGGATTACAGATGTGTGCCACCACACCCAGCTAATATTTTTTTGTTATCTTTAGTAGAGACAGGGTTTCACCATGTTGGTCAGGCTGGTCTCAAACTCCCGACCTCAAGTGATCCACCCGCCCGGCCTCCCAAAAGTGCTAGGATTACAGGTGTGAGCCTCTGCGCCTGACCAAGATCCAAATTTCTAAACCTATATTAAAATTACCGGATAAATATTCATTCTATAACAGCTAAATAGGAAGCTCCCCATGTTTTATGAGATAGTCACATATGAAATTAAACTGTAATCACACAGTATCTAACTTTTTCAGACTTCTTCCACTAAATACATATACATTTAAGGTTCATCACTGGTAGAAATAAGATTTCGTTAAATGTTGCCCAGGCTGGTCTCCAACTCCTGGGCCCTGCCTCGGCCTCCTAAAGTGTTAAGATTATAGTTACGAGCCACCGCATCTGGCTTATCACTGTCTTTCTGTGGCTTGACAGCTCATTACTTTTTTTTTCTTAGAGTCTCACTCTGTTGCCCAGGCTGAAGTACAGTAGCATGATCTCAGCTCACTAATGCAGCCTCAACCTCCTGGCCTCAGGTGATCCTCCCACCTCAGCCTCCCAAGTAGCTGTGATTACAGGTGCACTCCACCACACCTGGCTAAATTTTTTTGTAGAGATGGGGTTTTGCCATGTTGCCCAAGGGTGGTCTTGAACTTCTGGTCTCAAGCAATCTTCCTACCTCAGCCTCCCAAAGAGCTAGGATTATAGACATCAGCCACTGTGCTTGGCTGTTATTTTTTTTTTTTTGAGATGGTCTCCCTCTGTTGCCCAGGCTGGAGTACAGTGATGCAATCTCACTCAGCTCACTGCAACCTCTGCTGCCCAGGTTCAAGTGATCCTCCTGCCTTAGCCTCCCAAGTAGCTGGGATAACAAGCGTGTACCACCACACCTGGCTAATTTTCCTATTTTTGGTAGAGATGAGGTTTCACCATGTTGGGCAGGCTGTTCTAGAACTCCTGACCTCAAGTGATCTGCCTGCCTCGGCCTCCCAAAGTGCTGGGATTACAGGCATGAGCCACCACATCCAGCCTGTTCATTACTTTTTATTGCTGAATGATGTTCCCTTGAATGGATATACGATCTACCACATTTTACTTATACATTCATCAGTGGACACTTAAGTTGTTTTCACTGCTTAACTACAGTAACACTGATATGAACATTTGTGTATAAATGTTTGTGTGGCCATATGCTTTCTGTTCTCTTGAGAGAGAGAGAGAGAGAGAGTGTGTGTGTGTATATATATATATCTAGGAATGAAACTGCTGGGCCATATGGTAACTCTATGTTTAACTTCCTAAAGCAGTTGTCCCTTTTCTACTAGCAATGTATGAGGGTTCTAATTTTTCCACATCCTTGTCAACACTTGTTATTATCTGTGTGTGGATTACAGTCACCCTAGTGGATGTGAAGCGGCACATCACTCTCGTTTCATGTGCATTATCCCTGATGGCTAATGATGCTGAGGATCTTTTCAGGCACTTACTGATCATTTACATTGAGTAGTACTCTTCTTCAGGGAAACATGTTTTTAAATTTTATTATTATATTATTATTTTTTTGAGACAGAGTCTTGCTCTGTCGCCCAGGCTGGAGTGCAGAGGCGCGGTCTCGGCTCACTGCAACTTCCGCCTCCTGGGTTCACACCATTCTCCTGCCTCAGCCTCCCGAGTAGCTGGGACTACAGGCACCTGCCACCATGCCCGGCTAATTTTTTGTATTTTTTTTTTTTAGTAGAGACGGGGTTTCACCATGTTAGCCAGGATGGTCTCTTATCTCCTGACCTCGTGGATCCACCCCCTTTGGCCTCACAAAGCTGGGATTACAGGCGTGAGCCACCGTGCCTGGCCTTTTATTATTATTTTTGAGATGAAGTCTCACTCTTGTTGCCCAGGCTGGAGTGCAATGGCACAATCTTGGCTGACCGCAACCTCCACCTCCCAGGTTCAAGCAATTCTCCTGCCTCAGCCTCCCGAGTAACTCGGATTACAGGCATGCGCCACCATGCCCGGCTAATTTTGTATTTTTAGTAGAGATGGGGTTTCTCCATGTTGGTCAGGCTGGTCTCAAACTCCCGACCTCAGGTGATCCACCCGCCTCAGCCTCCCAAAGTACTGGGATTACAGGCGTGAGCCACCACGCCCACCCAGGAAACAAGTATTGAAATCCATTGAGACTTTTTATTGTTGACTTGCTATATAGTCCTTTACATATTCTGTATGTATGGCTCTTATCAGATGACTTCCAAATATTTTCTCCCATTCTCTGTGTTATCTTTTTACTTTCTTGATAGTGTACTATGAACCGTGAAGTTTTAAATTTTGATGAAGTCCAATTCATCTATTTTTTCCTTTGGATGCTTATGCTTTTGGTGTCATACCTAAGAATTCACTGCCTAAGCCACAGTCATGAAGACTTATTCAAGTTTCCTTTTAAGAGTTTTATAGTGTCAGCTCTTGAATTTAGGCATTTTGAGATAGCTTTTGTACATGGTATGAGGTAGGAATCCAACTTCATTCTTCTGCATGTGGATATCTAGTTGCCCTAGCAGCATTTGCTAAAAAGAGTATTCTCACCCCATCTAATTAAATTGGGACTCTTGCAAAAAATCAAGTGACCATAAATGTGAGGGTTTATTTCTGGACTCTCAATTCTACTCTATCAGTCTTTATATGTATCTTTATGACAGAAGCACAATGTCTTGCTTACTGTAGCTCTGTTGTAAGTTTTGAAATCAGGGAATGTGAGTTGTCCAACTTTTGTTACTTTTAAATATTGTCTTGGCTATACTATATCCTTTGCATTTCCATATGAATTTTAACATCAACTTGTAAATGTGAAAAAAACCAGTTGGAATTTTGATAGGATTATATTGAATCTATACAGCTCACTTTGGGAAGTAGTGCTATTCAACAATATTAAGTCTTCCAATCCATGAACACGAGAGGTCTTTCATTTAGGGTTTTTTTTTTTTTTTTTTTTT